>NC_143048.1:11022500-11182500 GCF_057628025.1 Oncorhynchus mykiss
CCGTTTACATGATGGTTTGGTATGCGTATGCATTTAGACCTTGTAAGGGTCGTTCCCACAAAATGATTGCCTTTTGTGTCCCTTTGATATTTGAAGTAGAAATTGTGCACAACTATTGCATTTTAAAAGCCTGTTATATTAATAAATGTGCCCCTTTCATACGGACTACATACATTATTCCTATTTAAAATCAGATTTTTTTTAATGAAGACTTGCTAAAGTGTAAAAATCCAGCATTTTGCACTCTGTGAAGTGTTTTAACCCACTTCATCCGCAAATTTCTCCCAAGTTTTCACATCACTGTATTTTGTTGCTTTGACTAAAGTCAGTCATTTCTGAAAATGATGATTTCTTTAATGTGATTAGTGAATAATTGATGTCTACCTCATTTTAAAGTCAACCCTGTAACGTGAACTGAACTCTCGTTTTTACGTGGTGAAACTATTGCTTTTCAAATATAATTTTTTTCTCAAAATAAACATTGAACATCTAACCAAACATTGAACATTTAGTCAAACCATAGAGTAAAAGCTGGTTCTAGAATTTTTGGCTATGTTCTGGTGTTTTGTGGTGGGGAAATGAGTGGGTCGATCATAAGATGTCAACCCTGTTACCCATAGTTAGACAGGCTGTAAATGTAAAAATAAATATTCAAATAAAATTTGTTAAGCTTAATTTCAATCGCCTCTCCCTGTTGCGCATAACAAACTCCCCCCCCCCCCCCCCCCATGCAAGGGGATTTACCTCTGTTTTATGATGAAATCATCAACCCTGTTACTTAATAGGCATTTACTATAGTACTAAATGTAACCTCTTGAGATGGGAAAACACTTTTTATGAAGTTGAACATGTGCTCCTTATGACAAAATGTTCAAATGAGAGGAAATCCCTCCCCCCCCAAAAAACTTGACACTACTCAAAAGGTTGACAATTCATGCTCCAAAAGACTAAGGCTATTAAGTGGGCTGGACAAACAGTATACAGTAAAGGGTTAGAACTCCAAGTGCTTTGTTCCACAGCATCAATACATCCCAAAGTCTCACAGATGCTCAAAGCACATAAACAAACATGGGCCTCAAACAAAGAGCTTTACACATGAACTCTATGACCACATCCGTGTGTAGGTGTGTTCATTGCAGAATACGTTCATAAACAAAGTTCAAAACAACTAGGTGACGGGAGAATACTCCAAAACAAATCCTAGATCCGGTGGATAGGGCATAGGGGGGTTGCCTATGGTAGATTACTTAAAATAGATAATCTCTATGAGGTGGGGGGATTCAATATACATATGGGTCTAAAACAAACAAACAAATTAATAAACGAAATGAAAGTCTAGCCACAATAACCCCCCCCCCCCCCCCCCCCCCCCCCCCTCTCCAAAGGCAATTAGTATAATCAGCCTCTCTCCCTGAGGGGCCTGTAGCTCGCTGTGGAGGAGGAGGCAGGGTTGGGGGGGCAAAAATGGGATGGCCCGCTTCCTCAGGAAAAAGCATCTTGCGCTATAGGCAGGAAATGGCCAACGCCAGCCCTGGAGTCCAGACGAGCCTCTGGAACGGAGAAGCAGGCATTACTTCTGAGCTGTCGGACCTGTGAGGACACAGCCACTCACACACCCACTTCGACCAGCTACATTGCCCGTGTGGCCAGGGATGCCACTGCTGTGAGAATCACAGGGATCCCCTTTTTAACAGCATAACAAGGTAAGAGCTGGACTCTGGGCCCCGGGTGATGCCATTTTAGACTTTTCATCTCAGTTTCATGTTGTCCAGGTGCCCCTGGTTTGGTTGGGCTCCAGTCAGAGCTCTCCTCAGAAGCATGTGTCCTCACCCACTCATAGAGAGCAGGGCTTGGGTTCCGTATTGGTCAGAGCGGAGACCAATGAGAGACCAGTGAGCGGCAGTATTCAGTGGATAACATTCTGTTTGCTTTTTTCAGAGTCATACAGTACATCACTGTTGTTTCATGTATAGTCTTTATGGAATATTTATGCGTCTGCTGTTGTGTCTTTACTAGGGCCTATAGAATACCATAATTTAAATATAACTTCCTCCAATATAAGTATTTTGTTATCATGTATTGCAGCACTTATAATACAGACAGGGCTCCAAAGCCTTGTGGATCAGGAAAAGCCATGCATCGATAACTACAGGAATATACAGTGCATTTCGGAAAGTATTCAGACCCCTTCCCTTTTTCCACATTTTGTTATGTTACAGTCTTATTCTAAAATGGATTAAATAAATACAAAAAATCCTCATCAATCTACACGCAACACCCCATAAAGACAAATTGAAAACAGGTTTTTCGTAATGTTTGCTAATTTATACACCTTATATAAGGTCCCACAGTTTACAGTGCATGTCGGAGCAAAAACCAAGCCATGAGGTCGAAGGGATTGTCAGTAGAGCGCAGAGACAATATTGTGTCAAGGTACAGATCTGGGGAAGGGTACCAAAAAATGTCTGCAGCATTGAAGGTCCCCAAGAACACAGTGGCCTCCATCATTCTTCAATTGAAGAAGTTTGGAACCACCAAAACTCTTCCAAGAGCTGGCCACCCGGCCAAACTGAGCAATTGGGGGAGAAACGCCTTGGTCAGGGAGGTGACCAAGAACCCGATGGTCACTCTGAAAAGATGAATGGAGTAAAGTACAGAGAGATCCTTGATGAAAACCTGCTCCAGAGCGCTCAGGACCTCAGACTGGGGCTCTGGAACATCTAATAGGGTTCACCTTCCAATAGGACAACAACCCTAAGCACACAGCCAAATACAGGTGTGCCAAGCTTGTAGCGTCATACCTAAGCTGTAATCGCTGCCAAAGGTGCTTCAACAAAGTACTGACTACTTGAGTACTTCAACAAAGTACAAAGTATTTTAATTAAATTTGCAATAAATTCTAAAAGTCTGTTTTTGCTTTGTCATTATGGGGTATTTTTGTGTAGATTGATGAAGAGGGGGAAAAAAACAATTGAATCAGTTTTAGAATAAGGCTGTAACGTAACAAAATGTGGAAAAAGTCAAGGGGTCTGATGGCCTTCTGAATGCACTGTACATACAGAGCAGATTTGCTCCACTTTAGTCCTTCTAGAAACAGCCCACATAGTGGACTATCCACAGCTGTTCATCTGTTGGCTGTTTATATCATGTTTTATGGATGAAATGTGAAGAGTGCATTGTATAATTATTTTTTTTACAGAATTTCGTGGGTGAAGCTTTAACTTCGGTGCCGTTTTAATCCATGTTTCAATGGTATGAAAGCCTTGTTTGATGCGGTGTAGCACATTTGAATTACACTGACCGCTGACCACATGTCCAGTGTTGAGGGAGTATCTGATAATCTGATGAGTCATTGATGGTTATCTGAGTGTCCTTCAGGGAATCTCTGTTGTCTGTATTGTTTATCCCTGCATGTTCGTGACGCACGCACAGTCACGGGAAAATCTCAATAACCTTTTCTATAAACATTAGAGCGACAATGACAAAGTCTAAAGATGCAACATATGAACAGTAGCTTAATATAAGCCAATGTACAGTGGCCAGTATAGGCCTTCTTGTGAGATGTCTCACAGTGAGGAACCATGCAACCAAGGCCCCCATTAGTCACAGAGGTACACCTAGACAATTACAGTTAGGACAGTTCAAGGGAACAAGACCTGTTGCCACTAAGGATTTCAACATTGAACGATCTCACCAGTACTTCAAAACTTACCATGTAAAAGTTTCTGTCTAGCCTAAGTGATGGTACATGGTGTGGTATTACATAATGCTGTAGTCAGTACAGTAACGCAGTAGATATAGCAGTCACAGTACCTTATGAGAGATAATACGATGTTTCCAGGCTATAAAGTGTGTTAAGTGGATAGCTACACCGTTAAAATGAGTTGCTTTGTAACGCCAAAACTAGTGGCAACTGAGCTGCCACCAACTCCAAGGAGAATGCCAAGAGTGTGCAAAGCTGTCATCAATGCAAAAGGTGGCTACTTTGAAGAATCTCAAATATTAAATAGATTTAGATTTGTTTCACACTTTTTTGGTTACTACATGATTCCATATGTGTTATTTCATAGTTTTGATGTCTTCACTATTATTCTACAATGTAGAAAATAGTAAAACAAATCAAGAAAAACCCTTGAATGAGTAGGTGTGTCCAATCTTTTGACTGGTACTGTTCATTTGGGTTTTACATTCCAACACGCTCCGAACACCACATCTCAGCTTAGAGGCATTACTTTTCATGGTTTCATTGCACAATCATGGTGTTATGAGTCTTTCTATTTTCACGGTGTACTATGACCAGTAAACAAAAGCAAGCAATACAAACGTGACAAACAAAGAGCAACTTAATTGTCAACAACAAGGCCTGCCAAACTAAGGACATCATGGCCATGTTGCCAAGGTCAGCGGAACCAATGTCATGATTACAAAAGAGTTTAACTCAGGAAGGAAAAGCTGAGGCAGAGAGAGAAACATGGGATGTGTGGGAGTATACTGTACATGATTATGTTTGTCACCAAGCCATTACAGCGCACCCTTTGGTGACAAAAATGGTTCTGTGAGATCCTTTTTTATCCTCTTATTCCTACAGTCTACATTACAAATGACTCGCCTGCTGAGTGATAGGCTGGCTACCTTCCTCCTCCGTCCACCTGAATTAGCATTGAATTAGAACACTCTAAACCTCTTCAGGTCAGGGAAACGAGTCTGACGTCTATCCGCTCCCCAGATGGGTGAATCGTGAAGGCACCAGGATGCTACTTACTGCAGTCAGCGCAAATAAAGGATAACCTTAATTCCTCCTGTGCTGTTGGCTGTGTGTGTTTGAGTGGGACAGGGGACAGATTGATGCACTGAGACTGATGAACCGAGGGCATTCAATAGGGGCCCTTCACTCAGTGAGGGGTGGTAGAGGTGCTCCGAGGGGGCTTCCTGTGGCCCGTGTGGGGCGATCAGTACAGGATGCAGGCAGGCTATGATTGGAGCGCCCCCTGTTGACCCCACACACAGGTGCTGCATTGGGGAATGTTACATAACCATGGCGACAAACAACAAAAATGTCCTGATTGGATTTGTTTTTAGCATCTTATAGCTTATCAGTAGCAAAATGCTACCTGCCTATTTCTGCAGAGTTTGAGAATGTGAAAGTTAACGCAAAAGATGGAACCCTTTTCTAATAACATTATATAATCTTGTTCGTTTAGGAATTCCTCAACCTCAGTGGTAGAACTTCTACAACAAAAAGAATTGAGCAACTAGAACTACCCTCATTCTGTTACCTATCTTCCGCAGTCAGGAAGATGACCTGAAGATAACTCCCTATCTAAAACCAAAATAATAGTACATCTGGCCGTTTAGGATCCAACATGAACCAACAGGTCTGCTGGGGGCCGTTGCGAAACCGTTGAAACGCTGCCAAGGTGGACTGTGGTGACAGCTTGGGGAAAAGGATGGAGAGACAGAGAGAGAATGTTGCACTTAACAATGAAGAAGGCAATCTTATGCGTTGCTATTTCCTGTTCCCTAAAGCCTGAAATACACTCCAATTGCAGGCTCCTCCATATAGAAGCCAAGGCACACAGTGAAATAGCCACTCTGTATTCACGGCAGGCCTTAGATGTGCTGCCAGGAGCCATGTTTCCTGTCCCTCTCGCCACCCCCATGGCAATCAACAGGAACAGACCTGACTAGTGGTGTGCTCACAGTGCTTCCACTCAGACAGATCCAATCACTGCTCTGTAATTGATTAGTTCGGTCTGTTTGGGACAGGACGTGCGGGGACTCACTCAATGGAATGCTGAAAAGTGGCAAAGATGATATCTTTCATTCCAACTCTCATCCATGCAGTACTCTCAACCCGCAGACACCAGGCCCGCCATGGAATGAGTTTGACTCCCCTGCTGTAGAGTATCTTCATGCAATTCATTGGTCCTGACAAATAAGTTATCGTGCACAGTGGTATTCCACCATGACTTGGCACTATGTGAGGTGGGGTAACTGAGTACACAACTGTCCAGAACTGCAGGCCAACTGCCTTAGCCAAGGTGACTGGTGGTGCCTCTCATTATACCGGTTCAGAGTCTGTGTCCAGCGGCAGCCCAAGTTAATCAGTATCGCCATCCATTTTCAAAGTCAAAATCCCTAAAAGGTTGATGCTTGTTTGGTGAGTGTTGTGCAAAAAAACACTTATAAGAAACTATTGCTATTCTAAGTGTCCACCAGCTATGGAGAGTAAATATTTGTGATGAATGTGTATTAGACTCTCTGACTTGCCCCCACGACTTAACCTTGTAGAATGTTAAGATGGTTTTCCAGGTCAGCCAGGCCAAAAGGGTACTCTCCGGACCATCCTTTGTTTATGCATCAATACATCAGCGGCTAAGCTTTACCCAATTGTTTACCGTACTCTCAGCCTCCCAGGCTCAAACTGATTTCTCAATGTTGACATTGAGTGCCTGAATTGCGAGGGAAACGGGAGTTTATGTCGTCTGGGGTGCTTCGTCCAACACGGCTCCAAACAATGGCGTCCATATTGGCTGCCACAAATGAAATGTATCCCGCCGAGACGCACTCGTACACAACTCCTATTGTCTTTTTGAGAGTGAACTGATTTGTATTTGAGGGACTTCCTCTCAGCGCGTGCTGAGGCCGTTTGTTCTGGACAACTTACAGGCCAGTGAGAGAAGGGCAGAGACAGGGCATTGACCTGTTGAGGGGTGTGCTCCATCCGTTCACAAGGCACAAGGTGAACTTTTACATTCAATCTTAAAGGATCAGCCCTTTTCTTTCAATTTTTGCCTAAAATGACATACCCAAATCTAACTGCCTATAGCTCAGGACCTGAAGCAAGGGCATGCATATTCTTGATACCATTTGAAAGGAAACACTTTGACGTTTGTGGAATTGTTTGTAGGGGAATATAAAACAGTAGATCTGGTAAGAGATAAGAGATAATACAAAGAAAAAACATGCGTTTTTTTGTATTTTTTTGTACCATTCTCTTTGAAATGCAAAAGAAAGGCCATAATGTATTATTCCAGCCCAGACACAGTTTAGATTTTGGCCACTAGATGGCAGCAGTGAATGTGCAAAGTTTTAGGCTGATCCAATGAACCATTGCATTGCATCAAGACTGCCCAAATATGCCTAATTGGTTTATTAATACATTTTCAAGTTCATAACTGTGCACTTTCCTCAAACGATTGCATGTTATTCTTTCACTGTAATAGCTACTGTAAATTGGACAGCGCAGTTAGATTAACAAGAATGTAAGCTTTCTGACAATATCAGTCCTGGTAAATTTTCTTGTCACTTCCAATCTCATGCTAATCACATTAGCCTACGTTAGTTCAACTGTCCAACGGGGGACCCACCAATCCTGTGGAGGTTTTAATGGACATGTTCTTTTGGAAAAAATATGTGTAGGGAGCCTGTTAGGATTCAATTCTAACTCTATGGCAACACCTATCCTACAATATCCGTCATTGAATATTGCCATCAATGCTCATCATGATAGGTAGGCTTGCATAACACAATAATGTAATGCAGAACACATAACATTTCATACTGCATTTCTTTCGTGAATAAACTGTCCACATTCCTAATAAATCATCAGTTGGGATGATTGCCAGAAGCTCATGATATTGGCTGATCCTGGGTCATAATGTGACAGGTGTAGTGTAGCACTGTAGCACCTAATTGGAAATTCAAGGGGAATCCCATCTGTGTTTTTTTCTTCCATTACGCGGATGTATACTATTTTAATGGAAACGCGCGGAAAAGACAGAGTGGCATTACAAGTCTGTAAGATAAAACTTAGGAACTTGATTATAACAGCAACTCTGGAGAACTCAGTCGCACAGTTGTCAATGCCTTTGCGCGATGCCAACGCGGCTGCTGCGAGTGACAGCGATAGGCGAGGAGTTCAGAAACCAGCCCACAGAAAATAAAGGGTGAAAGCTTTATGGAACTCTCCGCAGCGCACTGAGCGCAGCAGTCTCTCACCTGACGAGACGACCTTATCTTGGTTTTGACTAGCTCAAGGATTTCACTTTTGTTTGTATTTTTGGTGCATGTTTTTAATAAGCGACTAATCATGAATCATGTAAGTAGATTCACCTGTTTCACCTGTGTGTTTCTCAGATTGTTATTGGATATCCATTATGATTATGTTACTAATAGACTGACACTGATGACATTGACAACTGGCATTAACCTACAAACAGTAATGTCTAGGGAAATGTGATACATTTAGACGTTTTCAGTGTTGTTATGTTGTGTATGATGAAACATAAAGTGCTGTATTTTGGGGGGTCTTTAATTGAAAGGTTTTTGCAGAGATCATCTCCGATTTTTAGCATTTGTGTTATATTTTTGTGGCAGTAGGCTATGACAAACTCTGGTCTGGGATTAGCTACAGATTGTAATAATAGACAGTTGAACAATTATTACACATTATCTGGTGTTACAATCTGTAGCTAATTGAGGCATGTGACTCATTCCCGAATCTCTTGAAAATGCTTGAGTTTCTAAAGAGAGTCATGCTCAGGGTTCTGCGTTAGAGACTAACCTGATCAGTTAATAAGTCATATTTATTCTGAGACAACTCAGGCCAAACCTTTGTCGAATAAATATGATTTATTAACTCTCTTTATAAACTCAAGTATTTTCATGATTCATGATTTATTCCTCTGTACTCTCAGGAGAACTGAACTCTAAATGAGCTGACTGTGACATATTTTCTTCCTGCAGAAGAAATTCCCCCCCTTTAGATCTACCCCCCCCCCCCCCCCCCCCCCCCCATTTAGCTCTGCTCACAGCCAGCCCTGTGTCAGTTAACAATTTACTGCCCTAAATATGTTGAAATAAGGGAAGTGTCATGGAAAAAACACAATCTTAGCAGAGGTCTTGTAGGGCACGCACAGCCATTATGTGAACTGTTGCAGCTACTGAGCAATGCTGATATGATAGTGAACTGCTTTGCTTCATCCTTTAACATTATCCTGATGATTGGCAAGGTATTAGAGTTCATTGTTCATAGCCAACACTGAGATTGGAAGCCTTGATTGAGAGGAAATCTGGTCAATCAAGGACGTTGAGGGGCGAAATCACATGTTGATACATTTGATAGATAGTTGATAGAATTGAGAGAAAAAAAAGCAGCCTTTCCAAACTAATCGTACTTACTCATATAGGTATTTCCTATGTTGCTAATATGTTTTATTGGATTCACCGACCCATGTCGCCAGTCTCCATAACCCTGTCACTCTCAGAACAGCTTCTGTCCTCAAGGAAAGTTATACAAGACCGTATGTTTTTGGGGCCCTTCCAACAATATTGGGCCTGTCCTCTAACCGCTGCCTTCATTGAGTGGCCTTAGGCCAGAATGGAGCCGCAGCGGAGCCCCTCATATCTGACACATCTTGACGGTAGGCCTGGCCTCTCTGCAGTAGCCTGATGCCCGCTCTCTCCCTTCTGAAGAGACAAGATGTCTGCAGAGAGGGGACTTTGGACCAAGTGAAGTCTTCAATTACACACTATTGTGTTCAGTTCGACAGTTCAAACGTATTCTAAAATGTTAAATAGCTGAAGTTCAAGCCTGAGTGTAGGCCTATTCAAGACATGAGATTAAATAGTGTTATTTGTTGATATGGCTATAAAAAAAACACATTGGCATCATACATATCCAGCCAATCCAGAAGGACATGATGTACAAGCTTTTGAAGTTTATCTGTGTCAAGAGAGATGAGACCCTCGATAGTGTGTGTTAACGAAACAGAGATGTCTGGCCTGGCTGGTGGGTTGTGCTGTTGGCCTGTTGGAGAGGTGGAGAGGAAGGGACCAATGGGAACCTGTCCCTTTTGTCTGCTACTTGGTCCTGGACGAGACAGGAAGTGGAGTTAGTCTGGGAAAGTGGTCCCCGTATCTCCCCCAGTGATCTAACCGCTGCTTTCATAATGGCAGCTCTGATTAGGTTATAATTAGAGCAGGAATTGCAGTGTGGCTTTAGTAGCTGAGTAGATGAGGAGGTGTGGGAGAGCACGGGATAAACAACAGGGAGGGCTGTCCACGGGACCACTTGTTACAGCCGCTCTCGAAAGCTTATCAGACATCCGTGTCGCTGGTGTCACCGACTGTCTGCAATGCCACATGCTTTACGTAACTCGGGTTGTCGACATCACGTTTCATGTTGATATCTGTGAATTTAGAAAGCCATTGTTCATGAGGCTTTGTGTTGACTACCAAAGGTCAAGGATAGGCCTGGCATTTGCTTTGCAGAACTATTCGGTATCTTTTTTTGTTTCCTTGTTGTCACGCCGCTAGTTGCGCTTGCGTCTTGTTGTTTGCTCACATGGCTTTTCTTGCAAGTCATGACATGGAACCAAATGGACAAGATCTAACTTCATTAGTAAGGGTGTGTAATAACACATTTTATAACCCTATTCGGTCACATCTTTTGGACTCATATAGCCAATGTATAGGCTAAGTTCATGTTGTGTAAACAAAAGTGAAAGGGTTCACTGTTATGTAATATCCCTTTTGCCACAAACCAGTCATCAGTCGTACGTTTCAGTCGTAGCAGTTTCCTTTGCCCCATGGTTAACTTCCCCTCTCTAGACAGGTGGGTCTTTTTCCAAGCCGGCGACCTGGTCTAAATAAGTTCAGCTGTGTATGAAGCTTCTATACAATATCACAACATTCTCAGTGTAGTTCCCCTGAAGGTTGGCTCTCTGATTGTACATGGACACCTTGAATGCCCCAGCTACCCACATGGAAAAAGCATCCAGAAGCACTGTCATTCTAAAACACTTAGGGACGCTACAAAACAATAGGTCTTCTTTGGGAATTGAAAATGCCCTGGCCATAATAATTTGTGTAAAGCCATGCACGTTACTGTGAAACATCATAAATCAAGTCATTTTTTAAAATCTAATATGGAATGTGTTTTAGTATATGCTATATCCCAAGCGTACCATTCATAATGTTTGACTTAGTTTATAGTTTACCCAGAATTCATCATGGAATTTTTATTCATTAGAACAAAATCAATACTTTTTATATTTGTATCTGGTATCAGTAGGAGTAGGAAGGAGAACATTGTAAACTGGTGAGCAGAGGTCTCTTGAGTTTTCAAGTGATCAATTCAGGACTTTCCACTCAAATGTTCTCAGAGGTCACTTTCAATTTCCCCAAAAGTAAGGGCACGGAAATAGCGGTCTCCATTATTTTCCCAAAGCTTGTTGAGCACACACATACACATAAGAGGGAAGTGATTCAGCGTTGTCCCTTCCCCTTGTCACCAGACGTAAATATCCCAGGGCTCTCGGTGTGGCAGGAAGCCCATGAAGAGGGACAAACATGTTTTATTGAAAAGGGTCAAAGGGCATCAAAGACTGTAGCACATAAACAAGTAGAACAAGGATCTGAAACCTAATAAAATAGGCCCAGATCCTGGACCTCAGCCACATGACCATGATAGCATAGCACATCTATTCACAACTGTCTTTCCACCCAAACGGAAGCAAGGTTGGTGTTTCCATGGTGATTCCTGTTTGGGTGGTAAAGGCAGAAGGTTACCTGTTAATGTTTTATCAGATAGACTCTCTCTTTAAAGATGATTAATGATTGCTGATAACCATCCTGTATCTGAACTATCCTATTACCCGGCACAAGGGTGGGGCGATGACACTGGGTGAACAGATGACTGTTATCGTAAACTGTATATCTGAGTTACTTTAGTAACTATCCTCGTTAGCTGTATCAGACAAAATCTTATTAGGTAGCCTATTAAAATGAACAAAGAAAGATGTGTGACATACTGTGCTATCAGTTTTATTCAGGTCCAATTTAAAGGAAGCATCTCTTGGAAGAGGTCCTAAGTAATCATTCCACATCTCTTTCTCTGTCTGTTCCTTAGTTTAAACCCCAAGTGGAAGCATGCCCATCCTCAAGAACCTCCCAGCGCGGCTGAAGGGAGGCAGCAGGGTAAACGGGGAGTTGGAGAACACGCGTGGCGAGCTGATCCTTCGCAAAATGAGCCTGAACCTGAAATCCAGCGCCTTTGAGGAGCCCAGTGGCAATGAGAAATGGGCTCAGGCAAACTCACTCCTGGACGGGGGAGCGCCACGAGACCGTAACCCCTTCGAAGACGAGGAGGATGAGAACGAGGCGAACGAGGAGAGACGTGGCGGGAAGAGTTCGTTCAAGGGCACCCTGGACCGTATCCGAGGCGTCTCCCCGCTGAAGACTCTGGGCAAGCTGGGCAAGGGGCTCCGTATGTCAGGCCGCAGTAAGGGCACTGCCACCCCTTCCCCTCAGGGGTCCGTAGCAAGCACCCCCACCTCAGAGAAGAAGAAGAAGGGCCGACGGAGCTCAGAGGGAAGCTTACTCAGGTACGAGAGGTGTAGAGGGAAGCTTACTCAGGTACGAGAGGTGTAGAGGGAAGCTTACTCAGGTACGAGAGGTGTAGAGAAAAGCTGTTGAGGAGTGGTTTAGTAGAGGATGTTGAGCCCAGCCCACATCTCCTATAACATAACCCCTTAACCCTCAATTCCACCTCTTCTCTGCACAGATTTGCAGGGAAGTGCAGGGAGAGCCTTCGCAAGGAAAGCCTGCCCAACGGGGAGCTGTGCTCAGAGAGCGAGGGGGGCGACTCTTCCAGCCGCCGGCTCTCCTTCATGAAGATGGTGGGCCTGGGTAAGCTGAAGAGGGAGTCCGTGGCCGACCACTCGTCTCATGAAGAGGAGGTGGTGGAGGAGGAAGTGGTGGAGGAGGTGAAGCCAAGGGAGCCCCTCTCAGGTAAGGACAGCCCTCAGTGGAGCACTGGGTTACTAAGGGTCAGCCAGTATGCACTGGGATCCACTCTAAATTATTCCAACGGGGGTCTTATGATGACTGTTGATTGGTAACTGAACCAGTAGGGTATGCTATCCCCCCATTACATTTGAAGAGATAAGATACTGAAAAAATGCATGGAGATCATGGCCGATAATAACCCAAACAGTTAGTTGATAGTCATGGCCAAGGTTTACTTCAATTCAGCTGAGCATTCCATGTTTCACAGGTCTACCATAAAACAGGGTCAGCCTCCCTTCCAGTAAACAATCAATCCCGCTTATATTCTCCGCAGTGTGCTGCTATTTTCACAACAGAGATGATGCTATGAATGTCTCAATGTCTGGGGCTGTTTTTGGACACTTTGGAAACAATGGGAGAAAGATGTCGCTGGGATAGAGGAGACCAGGTCCAACTAGGCCACGGCTGAGCGATGCGGTCATCCCCATGCAGGAGGACCAACCTAAGGGTTTCCCACAGAGATATTCGATGTAAGATGTGGCATAGAAAAAAAAAGCATAGAACTTGATTCCGTGAGTCTGAATTGAATAATCCAGAGCTTAACGTTCGGGATAGCGTGAGGGAACTCGGTAATGGTGCACCACCATGTCAGCATGGCTAGAGATCAGCTTTCATGTTTAATACCAACAGGATGTGCCTGTCTCTCTGTGTGAAGAGTAAAGGTAAGGCTAAAAGTGGTAGCAACAGTCCCATTTAAAACAATTTTTTATAAAGAATGTACAAGTCCTTTTAACCAGCTTCACCAACAGCACATAGAAACTGCTGAGAGCTCAGGATCAGACATGTTCACTCTTTATCCTGGCCTTTCACTAAGCAAGCTGTCCAAATACCATCGTATCACACTCAAAATATCACTGAGATGTGTTGTTTACAGGCTGTTGACTTCATGCCTCCATTGATGTGACCCAGAGGACATGTCACACATTCTGAGTCTTTATATATAGTGGGGAGAACAAGTATTTGATACACTGCCGATTTTGCAGGTTTTCCTACTTACAAAGCATGTAGAGGTCTGTAATTTTTATCATAGGTACACTTCAACTGTGAGAGATGGAATCTAAATCCAAAAATCCAGAAAATCACATTGTATGATTTTTAAGTAATTAAAAATTAAAATTAAAATGAATTTGCATGAAGTGTACCTATGATACAAATTACAGACCTCTACATGCTTTGTAAGTAGGAAAACCTGCAAAATCGGCAGTGTATCAAATACTTGTTCTCCCCACTGTAGATGCTGCTTCTCCATGTTCATGCCATTCTACCTGCGCCACTGGGCCCCATGACATATCTGAGACTAGTGAAGCAGGACAGAATGGCCTTATCGCCTTAGAGATTCAGCCATACAGGCTGTCATATCAAAGCTTTACACCATTACACCTCGCCCCGGGGATCCATGCATGAGTGCCGTACGAAGAGAGTGATGAAAGAGGGATCCATGGAGGAGGAATGGGATGCGTGCTCCACTCTGTGTGTTTCAAACATGTGTGTTATTTCTTGGTTGAACCCCCCCCCCTCCAGCTGACCCACAGCGAAGAGGCGTTATATTTGTTTATTTGACCATGTTTGTTAGGGGAAAACACAGCTCTTTCTGGCATTGTTCTCTCAGCTGTCAGCACAAACTGTTGTGCAGCAGAACAGTGACGGTGGTTGTTAGCCCCCTTAAATCACAAAGACATGACCAGTAGGGAACTCTTGTTTCTTTCAGTCATCGCTTGTTAGATTCATTTCCTCATTTTACAAAACTGAAACCTCTACTTTAAAGGTATTTTCAGGGTTATGTTGAAGCTGGTAAATATTTAACACTATCATTGTCTTCATAAGAAAGGTTGCCGGATCGAATCCCCGAGCTGACAAGGTAAAAATCTGCCGTTCTGCCCCTGAACAAGGCAGTTAACCCAATGAATTTCTTCTTAACTGACTTGCCTAGTTAAATAAAACAATTAGGAGAAGATGGTTTAAGAGCAGTAGCAGTAACATTCTCACCAGGCCATCCCTCTGTAAAGAGTTGGGCCCTCCTTCAACATGGAACAAGCCTTTGTTCCTTGAGGCTGTTTGTTTCTAGACTGGTCCTTATTAAAAGAGCCAGGAGCTAAGGAAAAAAGAACGGACAGTGTATGTTTGCGGACATCAGTACTGTGGCATTGATTCCAGAAAGAAAAACAGCCTGTGCTCGGCTAAGTAGACTGTGTGGCTGTGCTCAGGTGTCAGGAAATACCTGAGTAATGGAGAGTGAGTGACTATTCAGACTCTTTGCCAACTGTTTCAGACAAATTGAGAGCTACATTTGAATGATCCCTCAATCAAAGATGCAGCATGTTGATACTAAATCATTCAAGACAGAATAAAGAAAAGAGGATGCAGTCATGATAGGTATTGAAACTAAGGAAACACATATTCATAGGTGAAACCACAGCACATCTTGCAACCCATCTGTACCTTGAAAGTAAAGCAGTGACATATGTATAGCGTGAAAGGGCACAAAGCCACAGCAACCTCAACACTGCTCCCTGTACCTCCGCATGGGATGTCCCCTTCGGTGTTCTTCCAATCAGATAAGTGTGGCAACCAACCTGGCCTCAGGTATTCAGAAAGCTAGGGTCAGATTACAACATATTCTGACCAAGCCCTCAGCCCACAGCCTCCTGTTCCAACCCACTTTCCCCATCATCATCAGCCCTCTCTGGTTACCCAGCTAACATGGCAGTCGTAATCTCTGTGTGTCATACTCCTCTGATTGGCTGGGTGCGTCCACATTAGGTTGAGTTCACAGCGGTCCAGACGGCATCCGAGAGCGCCTTGATAACAGGGCCATATAGGAGGTGCAGGCCACAGCCTAGTGAATGATTTCCAGGCCTTGCCAAATGACAACCCCAAGGCCCCTGGACCATAAAACTGTAACTAGCACTGGCTCATGTCCTGCAGTAACTGCTATGAAAACTGTGTCCAGCTCAGGATCCTAGCAACAAATGGCTATGTTAGCCATGATGGAATGCATGCTGCTTCCTCTCATATTCAATATATGACCTTGAAACACACCAGCTGTAACACAGTCAGTTTCACTATGGCAGCAAATAGAAAAACAGTATAACGAGCAATCAGTTGGTAAAAAAATAAATAATTCAAACTGGGCAGAGCCGCCTTTTCTGCCGGAGTGACAACCCAGGCAGTGCACTTTTCCTATGATCCGGTTAGTGTTTGTTTTGTCAGTGTCAGTTGAATGTCCATAGCAATGAGGAGAAAGGGGAATTTGAGTACAGTGCACTATTGACTCCCAGGATGAGTTAATGTGATCAGTCCCAGCCCTGCCGGGGCATGTGCTGACGGGAGGGAGTGGCTGGGGAGGAGGCCTCTTTGTTTCTGGGCCGACGCTCACTTCACATGGACGCCATGTCACTCTCCGACCGAGGCCTGGAGGGCTTGCCTGGGACCAAAGGCTTTCTCAGGACATGGCCGGGTCAGGGCCAGGTTTGCTTTGTTGTGGCTGAGCTTAGGATTATGGAGAAAAGGATGGAAGGAGAGGATAGGAAGGAAAGGGGGGAACAAATTTGACCCAGCTGTGCCTGCAGGAATATGGGGGATTTTGGTGGAGCTGTGGGAAGGTTGTTGGATGCTCCTCTGCTTATTTGATTTTCTGCTTTTGGATCGCACGCGCTTAGATGTGAAGGCGGGCAGGCTGCCTCTAGCTTGGTCCCATGTCTGTTTGACATTGACAACAACCATAGCAGTTGGCTTCACGACAGCACAAACAGATCTGGGACCAGGCTAGGCTTCTTCTGTCTAGATAAAGGCTGAATGGGTACCAGAGAATGGGAGATGAGGTTCTAGAGCTCAGGTGTCCACCTACAGTACCCATAGAAAGCCTGCCGAGGACTGAGGAGGTGGTGGGCGTAGATGGGGGTCTTAGATCTTAGACATGCAGTTTAAGGGGAACATATGATGCTGCTTTGAATTCACTGCAGAGAGAACTGTGGTTTTGCTATCCAGGAAGGAGGCTCATATTTTACTTCATGCTTGACACCCCCGGACAATATAACCCTCTGTGCTGCTAGGCTCTGAGCAACATGACTGGAGATCGTCTTAATGGCAGTTCTGCAGGTGCGTTGATACCCTGCATAATTTGAAAAGAGAGTACACTACATATCCTGCTTAGTCAGTGCTTTTATTTGAGGGAAGAATTTATTTTACTCCCTTTGGGAATAAAAAAGGCCAACATTTCTCCCTAAATTCCTCAAGGTAAAGTTACATAATATGTAAGCCTTTATAGATCCCATAGGCGGCCCTCGCAACATTATACCCTTTGTGGTTTTCACTGAGGAAGGGTGGTGCCACTGCTATACATTAGCTGGGCCTGTTGCTTATGACAGGCTTAGAGGGCAAGTGCCTTGGAACAAAAGACAAGTGTTCCCCTGTTCTGTATAGCTTAGCTAAGCATCTGTGGAACTGCCCATTCCAGGCCAATTCGTGCTTTTAATGACTCCTGGATAGGCCGTCAAATCTCTGTGCAGAGCCCTCAAACATCTGGCAATCCAGTTTTGGTGCATTTTGGGGCTGACCTCTCACCTTAACGTGGTGATTGGGCGCAGGCTGAGCCACGGCGGACTAATCGTCCCAGTGGGTGACACAGTTACACCCTCTGTGACACGTCACCACCAGCTACATCATGTGACAGGTAACGCCCAGGCTGAGGGCTCTGTCTGGGGGGAGACACCCATCATGTGGAAGACGTGGTGTCCTCCTAAAGGGAGGAAGAACAGTCATTTTCCACCTCCCACTCTCTTTAAGGGAGATGTGCCTGGCTGCATTGTGTTTCATATTTAGATGTCCTTCCGCTGCGTTGGCAGGCAACTTTGGCCATAATGGAGTGTTGTTGGGGGAGGGGTATCGGCGGAGCCATGGCATCGCTGGGCGCAACTTCTCTTCCTCAAGCGGGACAGGGAAGGATGAGCAAGGAGGCAGGCCGGAAGCGGAGCGCCCCCGCATCCTCTAAACGGGCAACTCAGCACTGCAAAGGCTCCTGGAAGCCGTGCAGTGCCCCGAACAGAGAGAGCGGGATGGTTATTTACACAGCTGATCTGTGATGCACCATAGCATTGGTGCGATGTGCTTCGTAGGCCTATAAGAGAGAGTCCCCAAAGTGGTGTCATGTCACCGCCCCAGCCCCACACCTCCCTGCCCCTTTTCCTGGGGTCGTTGTGTTCAGTTACCACACCACTGGACTGGAGGAGTAGGAAATTACATCATTTCCTGCCATGCTGCTGGGCTATGCAGGACAACAGCATGTAAATTGCTATCCGGCTGCCCAGAGCCACAAATGAGCTATGCAAGCAGATCGGGAGCCTTATTGAGTTTGACACCTAATGCTGAGACACACAGCAGCCCAATCATTAGCAGACAGTAAGAGACATGGCTGACTCCTCCTGGTTCTCATCCGACAGTTTCCTTCTCCTCCAAGTGCTATGCTCCAGTCACCTCACTTGGGCTGACCGGTATGCTGAGACAAGCATCTCCAAACACTCTAGGACACAGTGATTCACTACACTAACCCCTCTAATCACATTGTGTAATGACTGTAAATACCAGACCTACCCCCTAGCACTTATCACACAGAATGTGTAAACAACTCTTTGAGTTTTCTTTTGAGTACACTATTGTAACACAATAGCATTCCATGTACAGTTGAAGTCAGAAGTTTACATACACTTAGGTTGGTGTCATTAAAACTAGTTTTTCAACCACCACAAATTTCTTGTTAACAAATTATAGTTTGGGAAAGTTGGTTAGGACATCTACTTTGTGCATGACACAAGTATTTTTTCCAGCAATTGTTTCTGACAGATTATTTCACTTATAATTCACTGTATCACAATTCCAGTGGGACAGAAGTTTACATACACTAAGTTGACTTTGTCTTTAAACAGCTTGGAAAATTCCAGAAAAATATGTCATGGCTTTAGAAGCCTGTGATAGGCTAATTGACATAATTGGAGCCAATTGGAGATGTACCTGTGCATGTATTTCAAGGCCTACCTTCAAACTCAGTGCCTCTTTGCTTGACATTATGGGAAAATCAAAAGAAATCAACCAAGACCTCGGAAAAATAATTGTAGACCTCCACAAGTCTGGTTCATCATTGGGAGCAATTTCCAAATGCCTGAAAGTGCCACATTCATCTGTACAAACAATAGTACGCAAGTATAAACACTATGGGACCACGCAGCCGTCATACCTCTCAGGAAGGACGTGTCTCCTAGAGATGAATGTACTTTGGTGCGAAAAGTGCAAATCAATCCCAGAACAACAGCAAAGGACCTTGTGAAGATGCTGGAGGAAACAGGTATAAAAGTATCTATATCCACAGTAAAATGAGTCCTATATCGACATAACCTGAAAGGCCGCTCAGCAAGGAAGAAGCCACTGCTCCAAAACCACCATAAAAAAGCCAGACTACGGTTTGCAACTGCACATGGGGACAAATATCGTACTTTTTGGAGAAATGTCCTCTGGTCTGATGAAACAAAACTGTTTGGCCATAATGACCATCATTATGTTTGGAGGAAAAAGGGGGAGGCTTGCAAGCCAAAGAACACCATTCCAACCGTGAAGCACGGGGGTGGCAGCATCATGTTGTGGGGGTGATTTGCTGCAGGAGGGACTGGTGCACTTCACAAAATAGATGGCATCATGAGGCAGGAAAGTTATGTGGATATATTGAAGCAACATCTCAAAACATCAGTCAGGAAGTTAAAGCTTGGTCGCAAATGGGTCTTCCAAATGGACAATGACCCCAAGCATACTTCCAAAGTTGTGGCAAAATGGCTTAAGGACAACAAAGTCTAAGTATTGGAGTGGCCAACACAAAGCCCTGACATCAATCCTATATCAAATTTGTGGGCAGAACTGAAAAAGCGTGTGCGAGCAAGGAGGCCTAGAAACCTGACTCAGTTACACCAGCTCTGTCAGGAGGAATGGGCTAAAATTCACCCAACTTATTGTGGAAAACTTGTGGAAGGCTACCTGAAATGTTTGACCCAAGTTAAACAATTTAAAGGCAATGCTACCAAATACGAATTGAGTGTATGTAAACTTCTCACCCATTGGGAATGTGATGAAAGAAATTAAAACTGAAATAAATAATTCTAGACTATTGTTCTGACATTTCACATTCTTGAAACAAAGTGGTGATCCTATCTGACCTAAAACAGGGCCATTTTTACTCGGATTAAATGTCAGGAATTGTGAAAAACTGAGTTTAAATGTATTTGGCTAAGGTGTATCTAAACTTCCAACTTCAACTGTATGTTTCACAAGCAAGCATTCAATACTTAAAAAAATAACTGTAGTTAGTTGCTTTGAATGGAGGGGTTGGCTTTATAAAGGTGTAGTTGTACTCTGATAGCTTGGACCCACAACTAGTTCTCTGTAAGTCATAAAATGGTTTGGTTTATTGGTGCGGTAAAAACTGGTAATATATACCTTGACGTGTTCCTTGCGGTATAGAGCTTAGAAGCTTTAAATATGTCTGTATTGAAATATACATAGTGCTAGCTTTGTTGCTTTGTAGGTATGATTGGAAAGCTTCCTCCATCCACCTGTTTCAGGTACTGGGAACACTCTGTCAATGGCTGATCTTTGGATTGGTCAGTTAATAAGCAACTTAGAATGTGAGACCGTTCCCCATTTGTCCTAATGTTCTCTTGAACTTCTGCTATGCTTTTGTTACCTGCCGGGTCCCACCATAGAGTCCCGAGTGGCGCAGCGATGTAAGGCACTGCATCTCAGTGCTAGAGGTGACACTACAGACACCCTGGTTTGAATCCAGGCTGTATCACAACCGGCCGTGTTTGGGAGTGCCGTAGGGTGGCGCACAATTGGCCCAGAGTCGTCTGTATTTGGCCGGTGTAGGCCGTCATTGTAAATAAGTATTTGTTCTTACCTGACTTGGCTAGTTAAATAAAGGTTATAAAAAAAATTAAAATGTGGACAGAGGCACTTTTGCCAGCCAAATCCCATAACCACCAATAAGTTAATCAACATGGGTACTTTGCCATCAGATAAAAACTGACTGAACTTTGGTCTGAAATGTTATCGCAGTATACAGTTCATGGGGCCCAGACAAGAAGAGCATTTCAAAGCTCTCTGCTCTAGAAAAGCATCAGAACCTGAAGTGGTGTATTCCTGTAAAAGGATAGCACTTAAGACTGTTTATTGGGAATGAACTATGTAAATGAGTCACAGTGTTTTGCACAATATCCCTAAAAAAGGGTCTGTTCCATTTCACAGTTGCATTCAGTGTGTGAGGTCAAGTGAAAAGGACTCAAGGAGCCTGACAGTATATCAGCCAATTACATTAGGGCGGAAAACCACAGATTGAATGAAAGCCATAAAGTAGGGCTTGATCTCAGGGGCATCATGCACCCATTGTTTTAGAGGTGTCAGGAAGTATGTGACAAAAGATTTTTCCTGCAATCTACAGCCATAATCACTATGTAAAAAGAGTATATTTTTCTGCATTAGTTATCGAAAGCATACCTCTTTGCCCGTTACAATTTCATTTTAATGAGTGTTTTATTCTGACTGCCATAAATCACACATATTAATATACTGCACGAACATGCCTAGGATATTACATCGAAGTTACAACACAGTACATGGGCTCATAACACACATCATCAACACAGGCACATATCATCTCATCCTAATGAATACACAAACATCAAAATATTATCATAAGGTGCCAGATTACATTTAAACCAAGCATTTTTATATCTAAGCATACCTCTTGAGCTGTCTGTACACTTCCTCACTTCCCTCATCAACTCATCCCTGACCATATATATATGTAGGGTTTTTCTTTATTTTATCAATACTATGAAATAACACATATGGAATCGTGTATTAACCAAAAAAGTATTAAACAAATCAAAGTCCTTTGCCTTCATGACAGCTTTGCACACGCTTGGCATTCTCTCAACCAGCTTCATGAGGTAGTCACCTAGAATGCATTTCAATTAACAAGTGTGCCTTGTTAAAAGTTCAAATGCCGGCCATATTACCTCCCAAGATAATTCTCGTCAGATATCATCACAGGTGTGTACATTCCCTCTCAAGCAGACACCAAGACGGCCCTCAAGGAACTTCACTGGATACCATATAATACACTCGATCACTGCTACTCTAACTTCAGCGATGCATACAAAGCCCTCCCCCGCCCTCCCGTTGGGCAAATCCGACCATGACGCCATCTTGTTCCTCCCGTCTTATAGGCAGAAACTCAAACAGGATGTACCAGTGACTAGAACCATTTAATGCTGGTCTGACAAATTGGAATCCACGCATCAAGATTGTTTTGATCACGCCGACTGGGATATGTTCCAGTCAGCCTCAGAGAACAACATTGATCTATACGCTGACTCGGTGAGTGAGTTCATAAAGAAGTGCATTGCAGATGATGTACCCACTGTGACTATTAGAACCTACCCTAACCATAAACAGTGGATGGATGACGGCATTCGCGCAAAACTGAAAGAGTGAACTACCGCATTTACCCATGTAAAGAGGTCTGGGAATATGGCTGAATATAAACAGTGTAGTTATTCTCTCCGCAAGGCAATCAAACAAGCAAAATGCCAGTACAGGGACAAAGTGGAGATGCAATTCAACGGCTCAGACACGAGACGTATGTGGCAGGGTCCACAGGGAATCACGGACTACAAAATGAAAACCAGCCATGTCACGCTTCCAGACAAACTAAACACCTTCTTTGCCTGCTTTGAGGATAATACAGTGCCACTGTTGTGGCCCGCTAACAAGGACTGGGCCCCCCTCTCCTCCTCCGTGGCCGACCTGAGTAAAATACTTAAACGTGTTAACCCTCGTAAAGGCTGCTGGCCCAGACTGCATCCCTAGCCGCGTCCTCAGAGCATGTGCAGACCAGCTGGGTGGTGTGTTTAAGGCCATATTGAATCACTCCCAATCCCAGTGTGCTGTCCCCACATGCTTCAAGATGGCCACCATTGTCCCTGTACCCAAGAAGGCAAAGAGAACTGTACTAAATGACTACCTTCCCGTAACACTCTATCATCATGAAGTGCTTTGAGAGACTAGTCAAGGATCATATCACCTCAACCTTACCGGCCACCCTAGACCCACTTCAGTTTGCATACTGTCCAAACAGGTCAACAAACGATGCATTCGCCATCGCACTGCACACTGCCCTATCCCATCTGGACCAGAGGAATACCTATGTAAGAATTCTGTTCGTTGACTACAGCTCAGCATTCAACACCATAGTACCCCTCCAAGCACATCATCAAGCTGGAGGTCCTGGGTCTCAAACCCGCCCTGTGCATTTGGGTCCTGGACTTTCTGATGGGCCACTCCCAGGTGTTGAAGGTAGGAAACAACATCTCCACTTCAGTGACCATCAACACTGGGGCTCCACAAGGGTACGTGCTCAGCCCCCTCCTGTACTCCCTGTTCACCCACGACTGCGTGGCCATGCACGCATCCAACTCAATCTTCAAGTTTGCAGTCGACACAACAGTAGTGGGCTTGATTACCAACAACGACGAGACAGCCTACAGGGAGGAGGTGAGGGCACTCAGAGTGTGGTGTCAGGAAAACAACCTCTCACTCAACATCAACAAAACAAAGGAGATAATTGTGGACTTCAGGAAACAGCAGAGGGAGTATCCCCCTATCCACATCGAAGGGACAGCAGTAGAGAAGGTGGAAAGTTTTAAGTTCCTCGGCGTATACATCACAGACAAATGGAAATGGTCCACCCATAAAGACAACCTCAGAAGGCTGACAAAATTTGGCTTGTCACCCAAATCCCTGACAAACTTTTACAGATCCACAATCGAGAGCATCCTGCTCCGCCTTCAACCGCAAGGCTCTTCAGAGGGTGGTGAGGTCTGCACAACACATCACCGGGGGCAAACTACCCGATCTCCATGTCTCCTACAGCACCCCATGTCACAGGATGGCCAGAAAGATCATCAAGGACAACAACGACCCGAGCCACCCCCTGTTCACACTCCAGAAGGCGAGGTCAGTACAGATGCATCAAAGCTGGGACCGAGAGACTGAAAAACAGCTTCTATCTCAATGCCATCAGACTGCTAAACAGTAATCACTAACTCAGAGAGGCTGCTGCCTACATTGAGACCCAATCACTGGCCACTTTAAGAAATGGATCACTAGTCACTTAAAACAACACCACGTTAAATAATGCCACTTTAATAATGTTTACATATCTTACATTACTCATATCATATGTATATACTGTATTTTGTACCATCTATTGCACCTTTCCTATGCCACTCGGCCATCGCTCATCCATATATTTATATGTACATATTCTCATTCACCCCTTTAGATTTGTGTGTATTAGGTAGTTGTTGGGAAATTGTTAGATTACTTGTTAGATATTACTGGACTGTCGGAACTAGAAGCACAAGCATTTCACTACACTCGCATTAACGTCTGCTAACCATGTGTATGTGACCAATACAATTAGATTTGGTTTGATATGATTTTGATTTGATACAGAAGATAGCCCTATTTGGTAAAATACCAAGTCCATATTATGGCAACAATAGCTCAAATAAGCAAAGAGAAATGACAGTCCATCATTACTTTAAGACATGAAGGTCAATCAATACGGAAAATATCAAGAACTTTGAAAGTGCAGTCGCAAAAAACATCAAGCGCTGTGATGAAACTGGCTCTCATGAGCCAGAAAATGAAGACCCAGAGTTACCTCTGTTGCAGAGGACAAGTTCATTAGAGTTACAAGCCTCAGAAATTGCAGCCCAAATTAATGCTTCCCAGAGTTCAAGTAACAGACACATCTCAACATCAACTGTTCAGAGGAGACTGCGTGAATAAGACCTTCATGGTCGAATTGCTGCAAAGAAACCACTACTAAAGGACATCAATAAGAAGGAGAGACTTGCTTGAGCCAAGAAACACAAGCAATGGACATTAGACCGGTGGAAATCCAAATTTGAGATTTGTGGTTGCAACCGCCGTGTCTTTGTGAGATGCAGAGTAGGTGAACGCATGTGTGGTTCCCACCGTGAAGCATGGAGGAGGAGGTGTGATGGTGTGGGGGTGCTTTGCTGGTGACACTGTCAGTGATTTATTTTGAGTTCAAGGCACACTTAACAAGCATGGCTACCACATGATTCTGCAGTGATACGCCATCGCATCTGAGTTGCGTTTAGTGGGGCTGTCATTTGTTTTTCAACAGGACAGCCAGTCTGTGCAAGGGCTATTTGATCAAGAAGGAGGGTGATGGAGTGCTGCACAACCAACCGACCTCAACGCTATTGAGATGGTTTGGGATGAGTTAGACCGCAGAGTGAAGGAAAAGCAGCCAACAAATGCTCAGCATATGTGGGAACTCATTCAAGTCTGTTGGTAAAGCATTCCAGGTGGTTCCAAGCTGGTTGAGAGAATGCCAAGAGCGTGCAAAGCTGTCATCAAGGCAAAGGGTGGCTACTTTGGTTACTACATGATTCCATATTTGTTATTTCATAATGTTGATGTCTTCACTATTATTCTACCTAGTAGAAAATAGTAAAAATAAAGAAAAACCCTAGAATGAGTAGGTGGTTCCAAATACTGTATGATAGATAATTATATATATATATATATATATAGGCCTTTCTTTGATGGCCTAGTTATACCCTAACACAGCAGCGTTAGGACACTCCTGATTTACAGGCCACATCAAGTCACATTAAGCTGGCTTGCAAAGTGATGTGTAATTCCTATTGGAATCCAGCCAGAGTTAGGATATCCAACAACAATTTTAACTTCTAATCACCCGCAACCTGCATTCAGAATGACTGCCAGGGTAGGGTAGATTGAATACTGAGACTCAATCATCTAAACTGGAACAACCATCTCAGTAACGGATGCAATAAGCCCAACTTCTAACAAATTGGATGAGTTTAGAAAAATATATGTTATTTATCTTTGTGTAGCATACAAATATTCAACCAATCAATGCAAAAACACAGATTTTAAAACAAACAATTCTTAAAATCACCCTGCAATAGAGCATGCTGGGAAGATATGATGTACATGTAGGGTTCTATGTACAACACTTAATGCCTTCCAAAGAACCCTTTTTGCCTTCCAAAGAATATCATAAGAACATTTTTGAAAAACTGGACAAATCTGAGCGCGCATGTACCCTTGTATGACGCCTCTACTTTGTTTTATCCTCTAGTTGAGGACCAAAGGACTTATTGACAGCTTCTACCCCCAAGCCAAAAGACTCCTGAACAGCTAATCAAAGGGCTACCCAGACCCCTCTTTTACACTACTGCTACGCTCTGTTCATTATCTATACATAGTCACTTTAACTCTTCCTACATGTACATATTACCTCAATAACCACGACTAACCGGTGCCCCCCCACATTGACTCTGTACCGGTACCACCTGTATATAGCCTCGCTATTGTTATTTTAGTGCTGCTGTTTAATTATTTGTTACTTTTATTTTTCTATTTTTTACTTATCCATTTTTTACCTAACACTTTTTTTTCTTAAAACTTCTTGAATCATTGTTGGTTAAGGGCCTGTAAGTAAGCATTTCACTATAAGGTGAAATGTACCTGTTGTATTCAATGCATGTGACAAATACAATTGAATGTGATTTGATTTGATTTGACACACAGACTTTTCTGTGAACTGAATCAAAAAGGACTGTTAGACGTAAAGTACAGGCTTGGTCTTGACAGTCAGACTTCGTTGATTTTGACGAGCTGTGTTGCTCCTCCCAGAGGGCGAGGGGTGATGTCAGAGAGGAGTGTCTGGTGACTTCGATGGGAAATGGTCGACTTCATCACTGGTTTTAGTACTTCATTTAAAAACTTTTTCTCAGACCACGTCAGAGTAAGAGAGGATGAGATCACCTCAATGGGTGAGACTGGACTCTAAAAGTCTGTGTACACTTAACGCAACTCTCTGAAGCCAAGATGGAGTTCCACAAGAAATACAATTTCTCCACTTTAATGCAAAGCACTGGGTACTTTTATTATATACTATTCCATAGCTATGCTAGCCGTATAAGAGGCCTCAAACTGATAGGGAAGCGTCTAAGGAGAGGACAGTGAGTGGACACACGATTAGCCATTCTGTGGGAATCTACTGTAGGATGATTTATGTTTGGCACCCACATGTCCCTGATGGGATCTTTTGAAGTGTGCAACTGAAGTCGAGATGAAACTAACCCACCTCCAGAGAGATCGGTCTAACCGTGTCCAATCTGCCCAAAAACAACACGCCAAAAAGGGACAAACAACATCTGTCTCTCAGGCCTGGAGCCTCTGATATGGATAGGACCTGATGTGGGAACCTGTGTAGGAAGTGACACTGTGGCTCAGCCTTTAGCTTGACGCGAAAACAAACATAGCTCTTTGACACGTTCAAAGCAAAGAATAGTCATGTTTATTTGAGTGGGTCTTGGATTTACATAGGACTTGATCCATTTGACCAGGTCGTGGGTTGTGTACCATAACAGATAGGCAGGTGAGAGCCCAGACCTTTCCATTAGGATTGTGTCTCCATTATACCTTTTGACTTCATACAGCTGTATTGCCTACGCATGGTTTATCATGTGTTATGTGGAGTTGTATCACGCATTTCCCTCCTCTCTCCTTTAGTTCTAGAAATTCTGCAGCTGGTGACTAAGAGAGACCTGTTCCTGGCTGACACACACATCCTGGAGCTGGAGCAGGAGTGTAACGAGGCGGCCGCTGCGACCCTGCCCTCATCGCCAGCAGGTGGTGCTGTCCCAGAGGACCTCAACAGCCCTGGGAGCAAAGATGGCGGCAGGCGCAAAGCCAAAGACGTGGAGCTGCTGTACGAAGCCCTGCAGAAGGAGCTGTGGGCGGTGGTGCGTGAGTCACTCCGCTCCCCAACGGCGGGGCCCAACCTGGGGCTGGTGGTGCAGGTGCTGCAGCAGGAGGAGCAGGCGGACCGGGACTGGGCGCAGGGTGAGGGGGCGCTCCCCGGAGGCCCCAGACCCAGGCAGCTGAAGAAGCAGTGGAAGGAGGCGTTGGCGGAAGCAGCAAACGGGAGCCTTCCCCAGAGGAACGAGGCCCAGGGCGGGGAGCTGGCGGACTACCTGGACAGGGTGCGGACCCGGGTGGTGGAGGACCTGGGGGCGGCCAAGAGGAACGTGGTGCCAGTGTACCCAGAGGAGTATGAACCCTTCCAGGTGTACCTACAGAGCTACCACCAGGCTGTAGCCCGCAGACTGCAGAGCATCACAGACGACCAGCTGCTGATTACTGATATCTACTCTCTGCTGGACTGGCTCTACAACATCTATAACAAGTGGGTGTCCATCCATTCAATAATTGTGTATTGCAACTTGTGGTTTTATGCATATCAGATTCTGGAAGTAGCAGAATTGCATGAAAAACAAGAAAGAACAAAAGTATATAGCTAAATGTCAGGTTGTAAAGAACTTGCACAACTTGTCAGAAATGTTTCATTTCGTTTTCACTGTAACGCATGTTACAAGGTAGTGTAATGTTATTGTCCATAATACTGTACATAAATACTGTCTTCACATAAACAATTGTTTATTAGTTAAGTGCTACTGTATGAGTATGCCACTGACTCTGTCCTCCTACTGTAATCGCTCCAGGGACGTCCTTGGAACAGTCAGCATGACGATGCCCTTCAACAGGTCCAAGCTGGGGCCACTGTTGCCCTCGGAGACCGTGGACAAACTGGAGCTGGACTGCCTCAACTCCGTCAGGGTAAGGGCCGAACCATCCACCCCTCAACCCCCGCCCCCCCCCCCCCCCCCCCCCCCCTTCATTTGGTGCGCCCCG
Source organism: Oncorhynchus mykiss (assembly GCF_057628025.1). Classification (NCBI taxonomy): domain Eukaryota; kingdom Metazoa; phylum Chordata; class Actinopteri; order Salmoniformes; family Salmonidae; genus Oncorhynchus; species Oncorhynchus mykiss. The sequence continues at coordinate 11,051,220 of NC_143048.1, forward strand.
TGTCTCCCTACCGGCCTAAGGAAAGGGTGCACCTATGGTCCTTCCTGTCCACCTAAAGGGAGGGCTATCACTCCGACCAGTGCAGCCAATCAGTGCGCGGCGTCTCAGGGTCAGCCCATGGGTTTTCCTGTCTGCAACGGCCACCACACAATAGAAGCCAGACAACAGGCCATTTAGCTTAGGTCATTATCAGGTCCAAGTAGGCTAGAACACTGTTGTATGTGTATTACAGTCAGTGTTTGAGATGGAGGGTCCACGTAGGTAGATATGATAGTCCACAAGTGAATCCTGCAGTGGAAAAAGTGAACAGGGGTTATTGGCAGCGTGGCCTGTCGGCTGGCAATCACTCAGCTGGGTCAAGCAACAATGGGAGGAAACCTTAACTTAAAATACAGGGGGGTATTTACAAGGGTTTAGCTATTACTGGTGATATACTAAATATCACAACAAACCAAGTCAGATTTACAGTATTGTATTATCTTTGATTCTATACCTTTTTCCATCTTGATGTCTTGATGGCATCAATTGGAAATATTTTGATGGTTTGTGGCTGGAGAGCTCACAGTGGTTCAGTGCATGGTTGAGTTGTGTCTGACCGCACGGTCTGGTTGCGTTTCAGGAGAAGGTGACCACAGAGCTGTCTCAGGTGCTGGACGAGGAGGAGAAGCGTTGGATGGAGACGCTGCACATCGAGGAGTATCAGATCACACTAGCTCGCACCGTCATCCAGGTACGCACACGCACGCATACACACACACACACACCAGGAGCTTATGTAAATAACTGATTTCTTCCCCTGATTTTGATGAGGCCGGTCATGATGGTTTTGTGTTGCACGCTAAATGTGGTCCTTTTGTATTTTGAGGATAAGCTCATCCATCTGGTGGAGCAGAGAAAACATTCCTCAAGCAGCAGCCAAAGTCAATACAGACACTTCCCTTAGAACTCCATCACAGCTCACTGTTTTAGAGTCACTTCACTGGCCTCTAGTGGCCGTGATTGATACTAACACCTTCTATACATCATCGTCATTCATGCGTCAGTTCATGTTTCACAGATGCGGTGGAAGAGAAAAAGAAAGCATCTGTTTGCACTTCACACATAATACACATTTGCCAACGTAACATCGTGTGTGTGTGTGTGTGTGTGTGTGTGTGTGTGTGTGTGTGTGTGTGTGTGTGTGTGCGCAGAGGCTGCAGGTAGATCTTGAACAGTCGGCTGCCATCAACAGAAACCTGGGTTCCCGTGTGGCTCAGTGCAGTCTGAATGGTCTAGCAGACTTCCTGTACAGGTGAGAGGACCACACACTGTAGTAGACCTGAACACACTGTATCATTCCATATGACATACTAAGGCCTAGAACACACTGTATCATTCCATATGGCATACTAAGGCCTAGAACACACTGTATCATTCCATATGGCATACTAAGGCCTAAAACAAAGTCTCTGTCATCCTTCATAGAATGACACAGGGCCGAACCTATAGTTTCCTCACTGCCAGCAACATTTTATTGTGCAATAATTCAAGAATATATCAACTGGAACCAACCAGTTCAACTGGAAAATGGAAAGGAACATCTCTATGAGACATGAGACATACTGTTAATACTGCTTAACTTAAAGCTTCCAAAGGAAAGTGGAGATGTTCCACGAGTGTCTGGTCAACATGGTTGGGGATAACGAGGACGGATATGTCTCCAAGACCATCGCCCTGGTCAACTGCTGTCCCCCTTTCAGGTAGGACTGTTGTAGCAGGAGTAGCCTGCATTGTGTTATAGTAGGTCTATGCTGCAAAACGCAGCATCGTTTCGATATATTTTAAGTTATATATCTTGAAAACTGGATTGCAGACATGCAACTTTATCAACAATGGACTAATAAAACAAATACCACCATTTTGTTTTTGGGTGGAGTTTTCTTTTAACCACTCTACTCAAAAAACAGATTCTAGTATTTTGTCCATTAGTCCACTGTTAATACAGTCGCCCAAAATGGTGCATATCAGCCGTCAAGTTTTCAAGTACAGAGCAAGAACTGTCTCGATTATGTGTTTTGCATCATAGTATTCCTTAAAACATGCGTAAATCATGTAAGTGTACAATGTATTCATTAGTCTGCTGTGACTGTGTGTGTGCAGGGGTTTTGTCCAGCGCTGTGTGCAGTGCGACCCTGCCATCAGTGAGGACTCAGCCAGGCGAGCAAACACTTCCCTGGACAGAATAGTCAACCAGGGAGTGAAGGTGCTGAGCGACAGACTGTATGAGTGCATAAGGGTAAGTGTTCTTAACACACACACACACGCAGGCGAACACACACACCACATACACACACTCACACAAAGGATTCATAAACACACCCATGATCACAGCTTTCCAAAACAACATGTAAACAACCTCAAATGCGCACACACACACACACACACACACGCACACACACACACACACACACACACACACACACACACAGCTATGTCTTACTATACTTGTGAGGACTTTTTGGGGACCAACAATTGATTCCTATTCAAAATACAATCGAACCCTTACCCTAACCCTTACCTTAAACCTAACCTTAACCCCCAACCCTATTCCCTAAACCTAACCCCTAACCCTAACCCTAATTCTAACCCTAACCCTAATTCTTACCCTAACCCAAAACCTAACACACAAACCTAAAATAGCCTTTCTGTCCTCACTTCTCTGAATTTTAGTTGGTTTACTATTCTTATGATGACTCCTGGTACTCACAAAAATAGTGAAACGTTTACACCCCCCCCCACACACACACACACACACACACACACACACACAGACACACACCCTCAAGCGTCCCTCTGTCTGCCAAGTGTCCCAGAATATAAAGCACATCTTATCAGTGTTCTCCTCATGGCTTGCCCTCAAAGTTCTCAGGGATGTGCTGAGGAACTGAGGCCCTAAAATAGACGCTCCAATGTGACAAACATGGTTAAATAAGATTAGATTGGCAGCATGCCACATAGTTACTGGCAGGCTATGAAGTTCCACTCCTCTTCAGTAGCCGCCATAGAGACGGGCACTGCCAGTCCTCCAGAGGCACAGAGCCGCATGTCGCATCCTCTTGACCGGGCTGGGATTTTTTATGCTGTTGTCGTCGGGTAGGAAGTCACAATCTATGGAATTCTTGGTCCAAATGGCCCACACATCCTGATAGGAAGACACAGCTCCAGTCAGACTGTAGTTATGCATCAAACAAGGATCTGACTCAGGTAACGTGGCCGTCTCCACACCCACATCTCTCTGCCTCCTTCTCTTCTTCACTCTCTCACCATTTTCCTGTCTCTCTCGCTCCCTCACATTTTCCCTCTCCTGGCCATATTTAGCCCTTCTTTGACAAGCTGGTGAAGAGGAAGTGGCTGAACAACACAGAGACCTATGAGCAAATCGAGTCCCATATTAAGGAACACTTCAAGAAGTTCCGCCGGGTGGACAGCCCACCCTATCAGGTACATGGCAGAGACGCAGCAAGTAGGAGCCATGTAAACATGGAGAGGTGCTTAAGGTCCTCTGACACAATGTACACTAATAACTCAAAGTTCTGGTACTGTTTTTAATTCTAAGCCACAGGTTTGTTTTTTTATCGATTGACTGAATGGATGATTGGTTGATAGAATGGATGAATCAATCTTTATCCTTGTTCTCCCAGGTCCTGGTGGGAGAGGTGCATAGAAGGGTTCTGATGGAATACCTGCGCTCCATCATGAGGGGGAGGATCATCTGCACGTCACTCAGAATGAGGAAGAGGATGGCAGGGCGACTGCGCGACGAGGGCAAGCAGATCGAAGTGCTCTTCAAAGATCTGGTGAGCCATTCTAGAACAACTGTATTAGAGAAGCGTAGTCAGAGCAACAGTGCTGCCTGTGACATGACGCAACGAACAGTGTGTGTGTGGGAGTGTGTGTGTTTGCACGAGTGTGTGCTCATTAATCACGTTTGACTGGTATGTGGCCTGTCTGTGAGGGTTACTGAAACAACTCCGGATGAGTTCAAACAAAGGAGACAAGTGAAGAATGGATACTGTAGCCGAGATAGAGATGGATGATCAGACAGGCCGTATGCACAAGTGGGCAATCACCTCACCCCAGCCCACTCCCTATCCTTCCCCTGTGGCGTCCGCCCCTTGCTCTAGATAAAACATCCGTTTGTCACCTCTCTGGACAACAGGATAGCGTTGTTTACAGACGAGTGGTCTGGCATCCTGCCCTGGGCTTTAGAAGCCCTGACCGGCCTTTCGGGTCGAGTGGAGGACCAGGATGGACCTCTGGTCGACCACACGGTTTAGTCTTCTCAGAATAACAGGGTCACTTTGATGCTCAGGGGATCGAGTTTGCACGCTCAATACTGTCGCTGTACTTCTAACCTTGGGTGTTTTGGGTCTATGTTATCTGATGGTTCCCTCTAGTCAAACGAATGTGTGAACATCACCAATCTAGTTGTAACCATTAAGACTTGAAACCACGTAATCTAGTTGCCAAGGTTTTAGATTCAAAGGCTTTGAGTCAGAGTCAGCCAGTTGACCTGTCATGAGCTGCAGAGGTATTTGAACATGACTAGCCCTGTTTAGACGGTTGTATCCTCATCTGTGCTGTGTAGAGGATCTGTTCTGATCACATCTCTCTCTCTCTATCTCTCCCCTTTAGGAATCTCCCTCCTCCTGGCTGGACAGTTCTATCCCACACCTCTCTGAGATCATCCTCCTGGAAGACATCCCCTCCATCCAAATGGAGGTGGGGGTGCTGGTGAGGGAGTTCCCAGACATTCGGTAAGGAACACAGGAGGCAGCGAACACCTATGCGGAATGACAGTCATATTTTCAGGACTTCCATCATGCCACATGATCACCAACATTTCCAAAAGCTCAGGTTGACTGAAACACCCCAAAACAAATGGCTACTGTTCTATCTTGATTGTGTATGGCAAATGAGGGACTTGTTAAAAGCAAACAAGAGCTGAGTCGTTTCCTTATTTTTATGGGGAGCTGTTTGGCTTTCGCTGGCGCACATGAAAGGATGGGGGGGGGGGGTCTTGTCCGTTTGTCCGTCTCGGGTCCTGGGCGAAGACGAAGCAAAAACACGGACTTCCTGCCCAGGCGTGACATGGTAGCTGTGTAGCATAACCTGGCGTTGGCAGCCGGCTACTAAAGAGTCCCGTAGGAACACACAGGCGTGAGGAGGCAGTCCTCAATGGAATCTTTTTCTAAATTAAGATTTGTCTCCATCCTTAACTCATAACAGACCCACATGTATTGTTTGGAATCTTGACTTGGATCTGGTGAATGCTAACCGTTGCCCTCTGGGTTCTCCCAGTTCCTTTTGAAAACAGGAACTATAACGTACAATCCTTGACATATTGTAAGTATGTTAAATACCTCTGTAAAGTACACACCTGATGTTTTCAACTGTGCCAGATATTGACCCTTCAGAGTCTCATACTATCCTGTATACTATGTAGAATAATACCCTCATTGGTTTTATGGCATCATTCGCTCCAAAGACCAATTGCAATCAACTGGTTTCATGTAACTGCTAGTTAAGCCTCTGTAGCAGCTAACAGGAAAATAAAGTTTAAATTCAGATTTCCCGGAAGCCAAGAAGCCCACCACTTTATCGTTGTATTCTTTTGGGTGATAGTCACTGGTCATGGTGGGAATTGAGTTTAGGCTCCATCATCAAAATCAAATCAAGTGTTATTGGTCACATACACATATTTTGCAGATGCTATCGCGGTTGCAGAGAAAATGCTAATGTTCCTAACTTCAACTGTGCAGTAATACCTAACAATACAAAAAAACACACGCAAATCCCCCCCAAAAATTAAGTAAGGAATTGAGAAATATTAGACGAGCAATGTCGTTGTCCGGAATATAAATGTAAATGTATATGATAGTGTTTGTAGACAATATGGACAGCATATGAATAGAAAAGGTGTGTACAGCAGTAGTTATATAGGATGAGCCTTGACTAGAATACAGTATATACATATGAAGTGGGTAAAACAGTATGCAAATATTGTTAAAGTGACCAATGTTCAATGACTATGTACATAGGGCAGCAGTGTCTAAGGTGCAGGGTTGAGTACGGGTGGTAGCCGATAAGTAGCAGTGACTAAAGTTCAGGGCAGGGTATTGGGCGGAGGCCGGATAGTGGTGAATACTTAACAGTCTGATGGCCTGGAGATAGAAGATGGACTGTCTCCGCCTTGTAGATGGTAGCAGGGGTGAACAGGCCATGGCTCGGGTGGCTGATGTCATTGTTGATCTTCTTGGCCTTCCTGTGACACTGGGTGCTGTAGATGTCCTGGAAGGCAGGAAGTGTGCCCCCGGTAATGGGTTGGACTGACTTCACTACCCTCTGGAGAGCCCTGTGGTTGTGGATGGTACAGTTGCCATATCAGGCGGTGATACAGCCCGACAGGATGCTCTCAATTGTGCATCTGTAGAATTTCTTCAACCTCTTAAAGTTGAAGACGTACTTTTGCGCCTTCTTCACCACACTTTCTGTGTGGATGGACAATTTCAGGTGGTCAGTGATGTGCCTGCCGAGGAACTTGAAGCGTTTCACCCTCTCCACTGCGGCCCTGTCAATGTGGATGGGGGCATGCTCCCTCTGCTGTCTCCTGAAGTCCACGATTATCTCCTTCATTTTGCACCATTTCGCCAGGGCCCTCATTTCCTCCCTGTAGGCTGTCTCATCATTGTTGGAAATCAGGCTCAACTCTTTTGTGTCGTCCGCATACTTGATGGTTGACTTGGAGACATGCGCGACCACGCAGTCATGGGTGAACAGGAAGTACAGGAGGGGCTGAGCACGCACCCTTGTGGCGCCCCCGTGTTGAGGATCAGCGTAGCGGAGGTGTTGTTGCCTATATTCACCACCTGGGGTCGAACCGTCAGGAAGTCCAGGACCCAGTTGCACAGGGAGGGTTTCAGACCCAGGGCCCCAAACTTAGTGATTAGCTTGGAGGGCACTATGGGGTTGAAGGTAGTGGGTCTAGGGTGTCAGGTAAGGTGGAGTTACTATCGTCCTAGGGCTAGGGCTGCTTTTAGTCTTCAGAGCTGGTTGTCATTCAGCCTCGTGCTGCTGCTCAGCTTGTGTCGCCACAGACAGGAAGCTGCATCAGAGCAGCTCCTGCTTTCTTGCAGGGAGACTTCCAGAGGCCAAGGTGTCGAATCGAAGGACAGTCAGGCACCCTCGAACAGGGACAGATGTTTTATTCATTTTGTGTGTGTGTTTGTATGTAAGTGTGTGAGCCAACCATTGGGAATGTTCTCTAACTAACTGTATTTTGCAAACTCTTTTGTCCAATTTTCCCTGTTCCTTAGGGACTGCCCTCTCTATAATGTATTTTCATGATTATTTTTATTCCTAGCCTTATCATGTCCTTGTGATGGTTGACTCTGCCATTGCAGTGATGCAAGATACACTCTTCTCAATTCAACTCAATGTTTATTGGCTAGATGTGGCCTATATGACATCTTTGTTGCATATCAATTTTTATTGGTAGATCAAAACATGAACTAGACTAAGCCCTCTTTCTCCTCCTCTGTTTGCAGGAAGAAACATGTGTCGGCCATCTTGAACATCCGGGGGATGACTCGGCAGACGGAGCGCCAGGAGATCCTGAATATCGTGAAGGACATTGAGAACAGTGACACACTGACACGGCTGTCCCGCGACCGTGCCCTCTTCTCCGAGGTGCCCGTCACATCCGAGGTGCACTGCCTGAACTTGGGCCTGAGCCGCATCGCCCTCACTGCCTCCTCCTGCTTCTCCAGCCTGAGACCACGCCGTACCAAGAGGGCCCCGGTCAGAGAGGCGTACGACGACATGCTCTAACGGCCCCAACCGCTCTGGAAACGTTCTGATGACTCAAGCAGACAGACAGCTGTTTAACAGCAAGTCACAATGGAGCTCGTTGTCAAGTTCTGCACATGGTGCCGATACCATGGGCGGACAGCACAACACATTGAGGAAGTGGAACAACACAGGGAAAGAATAGCCATGTTGTGACCTTTCACCTTTCACAGCCACCTAGATAAAGAAAGTGTGACGGCTGTTTCCCTTGTGAGCGATATGCCTAGTCCTTGCTCATCTAGAGAAAGACTGGGGAAGAGCTTTCATAAGTCCAATTTAAAAAAGACCAATTTAAGAGAACTTTGTGGACTTGAATCTTTGTGGTTTGTGGGTATTGACTCCTTTTGACAAAGGGCAGTGGAAAGAGACACAAGCAACATATTGGGGAAGATCTTAATGCTGCACATACTGTATGTGACTATGAGGGTAACATAGGAACGATGGTTTAAATCAGTACTACTGATAAAGAGCACTGTTTGGAAAAAATAAATCAAAATGTCACATATAATCCCATAACGTGCTGACATTGATATGGGTAAAGTTGGAGTCTGTTTTATAGTTGCACACGATAAAGGCTCGATCTAAGGTACTACATCATTTTTATTATCTATCATCTCTGTGCTGATTTTCATTGTATTTAAAATAAAAGATTCATAGTTTATTTTCATTTTGTGATATACAGTATATGGGCTAATGTATGTTGAGCAACTCAAGAGATGATTGAAGCCTGTGTGAATGGATGACATCATAACAAGCCTATTTATGTACCAACCAATGAACGTATTTATTGTAGGTGTGGTTTGATTGTCTTGTAATCAATGTCAAACTCTAAATCCCAGTCAAACGAATGTCTAGTCATTTCAAGCATGTGTTTTCTCCAGGTTTTGTCAAATGCTGAGACCCTGACTAAAATAATCTGACAGCCATCATTGAAGATTAAGATAAAGATTATTTTCAGAAGTGTACTTTTACCTCTGTAAATTAAACAGTTAATAATTACTGTTATTCATGATTGTTGATCATTTAAATATTGTAATCCTCAGATAATTAGATTGATACTTAGATTGTTAGTCATGATTGATACACCTTTTTATTTTATTTTAATTAGCCGTATTATTATTATTATTTTTTTACCAACAAGCAGACATTGTAGACTGAGACTACTCCACCTGTTCTGTGGTCACACACTGATTTAAAACGTTTCATCGGTTCACCCTGCCTGTGATGTTCCATAATTGAACAGCTGGATGCAGTAATTGATCTACCTTGAAATTGTACATAAATCATTGAATTAAATGAGAATAAACGACAACAGAGATCAAATATTTTGGCTTTGTTTTAAATGACCATTAAGGATGGGATATTGATGGGACCTCAGTCCCAAATCATCTCAGTGTTTTGAAGGGACTGCTGTTCACTTTCCTTTATGTCGTTGACGAGAGAGGGTTAAACCAATCATGTAACGTTTTCATTGACAGAGCTGAGCTGACAACTCCTGGGTAACCAACCTGAATGGAAAACAAGGTTCACAGACAGATCTTACCATGCGCTGTCTGGATGGAGTCATCTGCCGTAGCTGTTTTCTGGCACCTAACTACAGGGTTAGAAAGCTACAGCACAACTGTTGTGTGTAGGTCTGCATCTATTTGTGTTTTACAATGCTATTTCTTTCTGTTTTGTTTTCCACCCATCCACCCAAAGAGTCCCCAGGGGTGTTACAGAGACGAGACTCAAGCTTGGTTTCCGAAAGAAAACAGCAGGGGGGGGGGGGGGTCATATGGGTATGTGGTGTATTTGGGCAACGTGGAAAAAGTGCTTGGTCGGTTCAGGAGTATAGGACTTCTAATAATGCTTACAGAGAAGCTCTTTTTCAGTAAACAGAGCTTTCCTGTTGTCCAACTAGGTGGCAAAATAAAATGTTTAGTTGAGGCAAATGTACACCACTCAGTGGGAGAAAACTTCCTGTAGTCGTTTTTTCCCAAGAAGCTTTTCTGTTACACTTTCATGTAAGGTAACAACAGTAATTTACCTTAACAACAACAAAATCAACAGCAACCATTTGAGCCTGCAGTGTGTTTAGTACACAGTGGTGGCCCTCGAGGCCCTGGCTCTCTTCTACTCCACCAGGGTGTTCAATCTTCTCTCAGAGCATTTTGTATTATTCTTTACATAAATCCGAGACACTCCATTTAGTACAATATGCTACGTTTCACATGGGGTGTAGTAATTTGTGGATTTGTTACAAATTACAATTCGTATGATATGTTACGATTTTGCTAAAGTAAAAAATGTTACGAATTTGCAAAACCTACAATATGTTACGAATAGTTAGGGTTAGGGGAATGGTTAGCTAACATGCTAAGTAGGTGTAAAGTAGCTAAAAAGTATTAAACAGTTGAAAAGTTGGTAAAATTTGAACATGCACCCTTTGGGTTGCTAGACGTTTGCGTTATACATCCACCCCGACCAACCATCCTCCTTTCAATTTTTACCTTAAGTAGCCATCTGCCTTATTTACAGTATCAAAACTAATATACTAATTTGAGTGCCGCGAATATACATTTACTATGTTACGTCTAGTATGAAACTAGGCTGGGATGTTCAGTACAGATGGCGCCAGTACAGTGACAGTAGAGACAGCGCCTCTTCGGATTGAACCAAAACAACAAGCTTCTCTACCAGGAGAGTGGGGTGCAGGACAGGGCAAGAAGGTGATTGCCAGTCAGGGGAATTTCAGTGACACTTGTCATGAACAAGTGAATGTCCTAGCTTTTTCCCAGTCAATGTCATCAAACTTAATTCATAATTTGTATTTGTATGCAACAGCAAGAAGAGAAGGAAGTGTATCTCTGAACACATTTTAGCAGAGATAGATGCAACATATTTCGTCAGCAAACTGATTGTCAAGCCTTTCCATCATTACCAGTGTTAAATCTAGTCAGCTATAGTAGCATTACCTATGACTCAAAATGGGTTATTATTACCAATTATGTATTCAAAGACATGTAGTATACTGTTCAAAGCTGCGCATCCACGATCTACGGAAAATATCCAGACGTTTCATGAAGCCACGTCATTTCCGGGATGAGAGGGGGGGCAATGACAGCTGGATCAACAACAAGACATTTACACAGAGTAGGTCAATAAAGGTGAGTTTGGAAATGCGAAAATATTACATGCATGTCTATTGCTTTTGGATTATATCTAGCTAATGCAATCGTATTATGACAATAGTATTTGTGCCATGTTGATGCATTGTCTTTACATTGGGTCATTCAATGATGCTGAGTGTGGAGTCTGGACCAGTCTGACCATTCGTAGAGGAGAAGATGCAATGTAACGTTTTGGTTAGCTGATCTAGTTTGCTAATCGTACTAGTGTAATCGTAATAAATTGTCAGTTTGCAAAACACTGATCCTGCAGATAACTAGCAGGTGAAAGCTACAGTCAAATTGTACAGAATGATTATGTATAACGTTTATGAAATAATGTTGTAATCATCCTCGACGTTTATCCTAGCTATAAAATACGTTTCACGCTTGACATCTTTATTTTCTAACGTAGCGTTGTCCGTTCACGGTTCTTGTTTCGTGTTCTTTTTCGTGCTCGAGTCCATCTGCACGTAATTGTCCCTGGTATGATTGGCATATTATTAGCTAGCTCTCTGCAGTACTCATTATGTACATTTGCTGTACTGTAGTACTAGCTAGTATATAAAATACTTAATTTGAGCAAAAAATTAGCTAGATAGCTATTCTCACAGAATGAGTGACAGGTATTTGGCACGGATTGCACAAACATAATGTTTGGCTTGACAATGACAGAAATGTAATTGGCAATAGCACAAACAGATCTGAGACCAGACTAACTATTCTCACAACCTATCTTATGCCCATAGCTTTTTAACAGAGGTTCAGATTTGTAATTCGGTCCTTCTATTCCCTCTATTCTGAAGCTAACAGCACCATATTATGGACAGTTAATGTGCCACTTGATATTCATCAGAGCCAAGCTATTCATAAAACATGATCAAATGTCAGTGACATCACCTAGGCCAGGTTTCCCAACTGGTGGCCCGCTTGTCATTTTATTTGGCCCCTTAATTTTTCTATGCAAAATGTCCAACAAATGTTTTCAATGTTGGACATAAAAGACTGAAAGTACCAGCAAATCAGCCCAGAGTGATTTTAATTTTGTAAATATGTTCCAAAGTATTGCCACGCATAATAGAGAGATACAGCATGTGATTGTATGCAAGGTTTGAAACGATTATGTTTTAGTTGTGATGCACTTAGGCGTGCGTAGTGGCTGCGGAGTCAGGTGCAGGAGGCAGAAGGTACAGAACAATGCTTTAATCTCCGGCACAGAGAAAATAGTACACGCCAATACAGGGCGCACATAAACGACCGGCCCAAAACCAGGACCTAACCAGTCCGGAGAAAAACAAAACTGAAACGCACTACCACACACAAACACAGAGGGAAAAATAAGCCCGCACAAAGAGCAGGCGGGCCTTACCGGCTTAAATAGCCCAACTAAAAACCTAAACAAGAAACAGGTGTAACCAGGTGTAAGACAAAACCAACAGAAAAGGGATGTAAACTGGCTAACATAGTGCTTCAGCACAAAGTAGTACCTGATAATAACATACAGTATGCCTACAACTGAGTAACAAGCATTCTAACTGGCAGCTAGTAGACCGGTGACGACGACCGCCGAGCGCCGCCCGAACAGGATAAGGAGCCACCTTCGGTGGGGGTCATGACAGGACCCCCCCCTCTAACAGAAACCTACCCACCTCCTGGTTCACTCTCTCCACCTGCCCATTACTCTCGGGGTGATAACAGGAGGTCAAGCTGACCGAGACCCCCCAGACGCTCCATAAACGCCCTCCACACTCGGGATGTGAACTGGGGACCCCGATCAGAGACGATGTCCTCCAGCACCTCGTAGTGCCGGAAGACGTGGGTAAATAGGGCCTCCGCAGTCTGTAGGGCCGTAGGGAGACCGGGCAACGGGAGGAGACTGCAGGACTTAGAAAACCGATCCACAACAACCAGGATCGTAGTGTTCCCCTGAGACGGGGGAAGATCGGTAAGGAAGTCCACTGACAGGTGAGACCATGGTCGTTGTGGAATGGGGAGGGGCTGTAACTTCCCTCTAGGCATGTGCCTAGGAGCCTTACTCTGAGCGCACACCGAACAGGAAGAGACATAGAACCTCACGTCCCTAACTAAGGTGGGCCACCAGTACTTCCCCCTAAGACCCCGCGCTGTCCTCGCCACACCAGGATGACCCGAAGAGGGTAGTGTGTGAGCCCACCGAATCAATTGATCACGAACACCAAGCGGCACGTACTTACGACCTGTAGGACACTGTGGAGGCGCAGGTTCCAACCGTAATGCCGGCTCAATGTCCGTGTCCACCTCCCATACCACCAGTGCCACCAGTTTAGAAGCTGGAAGGATGGGAGTAGGATCGATGGGCCGATCCTCCGTGTCATAGAGACGGGACAGCGCGTCGGCCTTCGTGTTCAGGGAACCTGGTCTGTACGAGATCGTAAACCTAAATCTGGTGAAAAACATAGCCCACCTTGCCTGACGCGGATTCAGTCTCCTCGCTGACCGATATTCTCCAGATTACGGTGGTCAGTCCAGATGAGGAAAGGGTGCTTAGCCCCCTCAAGCCAGTGTCTCCACACCTTCAGGGCCTTTACCACAGCTAACAACTCAGGGTCCCCCACATCATAGTTTCGCTCCGCCGGACCGAGCTTCTTCGAAAAGAAAGCGCAGGGGCGGAGCTTCGGTGGTGTACCCAAGCGCTGTGATAGCACGGCTCCAACCCCAGCCTCGGATGCGTCCACTTCCAGTATGAACGCTTAAGTGTGGTCCGGGTGTGCCAACACGGGAGCATCAGTGAACAGCGCCTTCAACCGACTGAAGGCTCTGCCCGCCTCTGCCGACCACCATAAACGCGCCGGCCCCCACTTCAGCAGTGAGGTAATGGGAGCCGCCACCTGGCCAAAACCCCGGATAAACCTCCTGTAGTAATTGGCAAACCCTAAAAACCGCTGCACCTCCTTTACCGTGGTTGGAGTCGGCCAATTACGCACGGCCTTAACGCGGTCACACTCCATCACCACCCCCGAGGTGGAAATGCGATAACCCAGGAAGGAGACGGCTCGTTTGGAGAACACACACTTCTCAGCCTTAACGTATAGGTCATGCTCCAGCAGTCGACCAAGCACCTTGCTCACCAGAGACACACGCGCGGCGCGTGTGGTGGAATTGATCAGGATATCATCAATATATACCACCACACCCTGCCCGTGCAGGTCCCTGAGAATCTCGTCTACAATGGATTGAAAGACGGCTGGAGCATTCTTTAACCCATATGTCATGACAAGGTACTCATAATGGCCAGATGTGGTACTAAACGCGGTTTTCCACTCACCTCCCTCCCGAATGCGCACCAGATTCACCAGCTTCTGAGGTCCAGTTTTGTGAAAAAACGTGCTCCTTGAAATGATTCCACCGCCGTAGTGATGAGAGGTAGCAGATAACTAAACCCCACTGGGATGGAATTGAGACCTCGATAATCAATGCACGGATGCAGACCGCCCTCCTTTTTTCACAAAAAAGAAACTCGAGGAGACGGGGGACGTGGAGGGCCGAATGTTCCCCTGTCCCAGAGATTCCGTGACATAGGTCTCCATAGCCAACGTCTCCTCCTGTGACAACGGGTACACGTGACTCCTGGGAAGCACAGCGTTTACCTGGAGGTTTATCGCACGATCCCCCTGTCGATGAGGTGGTAATTTGGAAGAAGGCGATAGCCACAGTAGGCGATAGCCAAATCAGCATACTCAGAGGGAATGCGCACAGTGGAAACCTGGTCTGGACTCTCCACCGACGTGGCACCGATGGAAACTCCCATACACCTACCTGAACACTCCTCTGACCACCCCTGGAGAGCCCCCTGTTTCCACGAAATCCTGGGATTGTGACTGGCCAGCCAGGGAACCCCCAGCACCACTGGAAACGCAGGTGAATCGATAAGGAACAGACTAATCCACTCCCTATGATCCCCCTGCGTTACCATGTCCAGTGGAACCGTGGCCTCCCTGGCCAGCCCTGACCCTAACGGTCGGCTATCTAAGGAGTGCATGGGGAAGGGTGGATCTATCGGCACCAGCGGAATCCCCAGCTTACGGGCGAGTCCGCGATCCATAAAGTTCCCAGCTGCGCCTGAATCGACTAGCGCCTTATGCGCGAGAAGGGAGAAAATGGAGAAGGGAGAAAATTTAAGAAAAAAAATAATACAAACATGTGACCAACAGGGGGCTCTGGGTGAGTTTGATGCTGACTCACCTGGGGTGACCGAGAAGTGTTCTGCCTGCCCTCTCGACTCCCAGACAGGCTCCTCCAGCACCGGTCGGAAGTGTGTCCTTTCCGACCACAGCTAGTGCAGGAGGAGCCTCCTCCTCCGGTACCCCTCGATGCGGCCCCCCCTAACTCCAGGTATGGGAGCGGGAGGGCCAGGAGGTGGAACTGACAGGACCCTTTCTGAACGCCCGCGGGCAGCTAGCAGATTGTCCAGCCGGATTGACATGTTTATGAGTTCGTCGAGGGAGAGAGTGGCGTCCCGACAAGCTAGCTCCCTGCGGACGTCCTCCCGGAGACTGCACCGGTAGTGGTCCATCAGGGCCCTGTCATTCCACCCGGCCCCAGCGGCCAAGGTCCGGAACTCCAACGCGAGGTCCTGCGCGCTCCTCGTCTCCTGCCTAAGGTGGAATAGCCGCTCACCCGCCGCTCGGCCCTCCGGAGGGTGGTTGAACACGGCCCGGAAACGGCAGGTGAACTCTGGATAGTGATCCCTCGCCGAGTCTGGACCATTCCAAACAGCGTTGGCCCACTCCAGGGCTCGGCCCGTCGGGCAGGAGACGAGGACGTTCACACTCTCCTCGCCCGAGGGAGTCTGCCTCATGGTAGCCAGGTACAACTTGAGCTGGAGTAAAAAACCCTGGCACCCAGCTGCCGCCCATCGTACTCCCTCGGGGGCGCAAGACGTAGTGCCGCCAGAGGAGTGGGTTGAGGTGAGGTGGGGAGACCACTCCTCTCCCATCGGTCCATTCGCTCCATCATCTGCTCCATCGCCGACCCAATTTGATGGAGGATGGACGTATGATGGAGGACGCGCTCCTCCATCGATGGAAGGGGGGTGGCCGCTGCTCCTGCTGACTCCATTCGATGGTGCGGGCTTCTGTGACGCACTTAGGCGTAGTGGGTGCGGAGTCATGCGCAGAAGGTACAGAACAATGCTTTAAATCTCCGGCACAGAGAAAATAGTACACACCAATACAGGGCGCACATAAACGACCGGCCCAAAACCAGGACCTAACCAGTCCGGAGAAAAAGAAACAGGTGTAACCAATAAGACAAAACCAATAGAATAGGGAAAAGGGACCACCGCGCGAACAGGAAGAGGAGCCACCTTCGGTGGGAGTCGTGACATTAGTCAAATATTATATCTGTTTGGGATTGTTTCTGTCATTTTGCAGTCTACAAATTATTTGTAATGATGTTCCGGTCCCCTGACCATCTGCCCAATAATAAATCGGCCCGCGGCAGAGTCTAGTTGATGATCCCTGAACTAGGCTATAGCCTACTCAAACTAATATAGTTAGTAAGCCTAGGCCAGTTTACCATCTGAATTCCTTTTCATGCAGATATTTATTTGACCTGCTCCTCAAAGTTATGCTTTAACAAGTCAACAATGCATATATATTTATGTAGATTTCTTTAATGTCATTTGAATATCATGCCTAACTGCATATGGTGTCACGCCCTGACCTTAGTATTATTTGTTTTCTTTATTGTTTTGGTTCGGTCAGGGTGTGACATGGGTGATGTATGTGTTTTTGTACTGTCTAGGGGTTTTGTAGGTTTATGGGGTCATTTACTATCTAGGTGTTTATGTATGTCTATGGTTGCCTAGATTGGTTCTCAATTAGAGTCAGCTGTTTTTCGTTGTCTCTAATTGGGAACCATATTTGGCAGCCATCTTCTTTTGGTATTCGTGGGTTATTGTCTATGTCTATGTGATGTTTGCACTCAGTTTTGATAGCAGCCACGGTCGTCTTGTTATTTTGTTTGTTTAGTGTACTTCGTGTTTTTTCGTCTTTCATAAAAAAATATGTATTCACATCACGCTGCGCTTTGGTCTCCTCACTACAACAATTGTGACATAGTTTGTTTTGATTTCAGTGTCTACTCTCACGTGGTGCCTGCGTGTCCCTCCTGTTCACCTAGCAGCCCTTCACTGGAGAGAAGTCTGAAGGAGGAGGGCTCAGCCTCTCTTCCCCTGCCCAGCCAGCCACTATGGAGTAAGCATTGAGACTGATAGAGATATCATCTTTATAAATGTCCCATTATGGCGTCTGTGTGCGCACAGGCAGCGCCATCACAGAGATCAAGGAGCCAGATGTTTCATCAGCTGTATCAATCAAATATGGGTGAGGACAGGAAGCCCAGTGGTTGGCAGTGGGAGAGCATGGACCGAGATGGAACCGGGCCGACATTCTGCTGATTTTCTCATTGAAGAAAAGCCCAATCTCAATACAGTTTATAGTTCAACTAGAATCTGTTGTGAACAGAGTGCACTAAGCTTTGTAGACTTGACCCTTTGATTTAAAAAAAAAAATGGCATTGTTTACAAGGAGTGCAATGGCAAATTGAGTTATTGCACACTGTTCAAAGGAGGTGTTCCCTAATGGAAATATGCAAATACATGATTGAATGCGTCAATAGGATCTCTCTAGCGCGTGTTTGACTCTGCCCACCTCCTTGCTTATTCTGCCCACTATGCTTAATTTGCTCCCATTGGAAATTTGATTTTGGGTTAGTTATAAATATCTTTGGTTCCACTGAGGCATCTCTATTTTGAAGTAGTCCATTTTGGCAAAAAAAAAACTGAAAAGGTGTATACTGCCACCTAGAGTGTGTTTTGAATGAACAGGTGTAAGTCCAAGGTTTAGCAATTTACTGCCGCCTACTGTTATGGAATGTTTGCTCACAAGTATAATCCCAATGACCTGGATACAATCATGTGATCCTTCCTTAACCCATATGAAGTCCCACCCAGTTGACTACTTTAAAATGGTGTAAGCACTCAATGGCACTGTCCATGCCAAAACAGGTTTATCCATCTAGAGTCAAACTATGGGAGTAAGAGAGATGTGTACTTCCTTTTATACTAATTTTGCTTGCAAGTCCGTCCCACCAGCACATGACTTGTCCTTAATTCCAAAAACTGTGTTCCTCTGACAGGCCTTCTCTGCAGAAACCCACAATGAGCTGTGATAGTGGACCGGTGGAGAGGAACATTGCTGGAGGTAAGACACTTAGCCTACAGAGCACACTTGTTCCTGTATAGTCATTGTACTTTATACTAACTATTGTTTTCCTCACACTCATGTATGTTAAGGACATAATTTAAAATCATGTTATTATTAGGCTATTGACTAATAACGTGTCAGTTTTGTACAATGATAAGTATATTATGGATACTGTAATCTATCATTTCCTTTTATGGTTGTTGTAATATAACAGATCTATAGGAAAATTCCACTGTTTAAGAACACATCATCATAGGGAATATTTCTATAGCATTTAATTTCCGTTCTCTTGTACTTATCAACATGACACTGTGGAACATAAACCATTTTACACGCAGTGACGACCATAAACACTTAGAAACGATGAGTATACAACAGGAGTTGAAATAAATAAGCAAAAGTGGAAAAGTGTTTACTGTGACCTACACCTGCCCGGTGAAGTACTTTAATTTGATACTATAACTTTCATCTCAGTAAAACCTCAACATTATTTATGTAGCCAGCAGCAGATGATGGTTTATCTAGGGCAACCTGAGAGGCGTTCAAAAATGTGTT
Source organism: Oncorhynchus mykiss (assembly GCF_057628025.1). Lineage (NCBI taxonomy): Eukaryota > Metazoa > Chordata > Actinopteri > Salmoniformes > Salmonidae > Oncorhynchus > Oncorhynchus mykiss. The sequence goes on from NC_143048.1 coordinate 11,070,058, forward strand.
TTTGTTTTTTTTCACTGTTGAATATCGTTATTTTTGTCTTTTTTGTTGTCGAAATTTCACCACTTGACAACCTCATTCATCATCTCCAGCACCACCCCATTATCAACATATTTGAAAATGACATTTTTTATGTTTTGTAGTCAAACACTACTAACATTTGCCTGCTCATAGTTGTTTAAAATCACATGATGCACACCAGATGATGTCATCAGTGTTTCCGGATTATGTCAAACTTTGCCTGCTCAGTTGGTTAAACATGAAATATTATGGCCAAAGAGCAGAAGTCTATCCACTTTTTCAATTAATACATTTTTGGTCTCGAGTACATAAAAAGAGAATCACCGGGAGAGGCCTACCCTTTCCTCAGGCGTTCAGAGGGCTTTAAAGTTTAAATGGCAAAGTCTCACTGCGTTTTACTGATAAGGACTTTAGGACAGACGACTCCCTCCGTCACTCCCTTCTTTAGTATTATCACTGAGGCTCCTTTTCCCTCTTAAAGGGAAATACATATTGAAATACCAATAATTATGCTCTGTCTGTTTTGTGTCCAAGGCATTTATATCAAGCAGCATCAACTGACTGACCATGTAAAATAGTAACCGTTTTAAAAAAGAAATACAAATCGAACCTTTATTTAACTAGGCAAGTCGGTTAAGAACAAATTCTTATTTACAATGACGACCTACAGGGATACAGTGGGTTAACTGCCTTGTTCAAGGCCAGAATGACAGATTTTTACCTTGTCAACTCAGGGATTCTATCCAGCAACCTTTCGGTTACTGGCCCAACACTCTAACCACTAGGCTACCTGCCACCCCATAATCTAGTTGATCTAATCTGTTAACATGCCTGATTGAAATACTGTAGCTGAAAATGGAATGTCTCGTATGTGACTAGCATACTTTTCAATGAAGACTGGTATGTATTGTAAAGTGCATTCGGAAAGTATAGAAACCGTTATTCTTCAATGTATTATATCATTTTTTTTCGTCATCAATCTACACACAATACCCCATAATGACAAAGCGAAAACAGGTTTTTAGAAATGTTTGCAAATGTTTAAATGTAAAAAACAGAAATACCTTATATTACATAAGTATTCAGACCCTTTGCTACGGGACTTGAAATTGAGCTCCGGTGCATCCTGTTTCCATTGATCATCCTTGAGATGTTTCTACAACTTGATTGGAGTCCACCTGTGGTAAATTCAATTGATTGAACATGATTTGGAAAGGCACACACCTGTCTATATAAGGTCCCACAGCTGACAGTGCATGTCAGAACAAAAACCAAGCCATGAGGTCGAAGGAATTGTCCGTAGTGCTCCGATACAGGATTGTGTCGAGTGGCCAGACGGAAGCCACTCCTCAGTAAAAGGCACATGACAGCCCACTTGGAGTTTGGCACCTAACTCTCAGACCATGAGAAACAAGATTCTCGGGCCTGATGAAACCAAGATTGAACTATTTGGCCTGAATGCCAAGTGTCACATTTGGAGGAAACCTTGCACCATTCCTACGGTGAAGCATGGTGGTGGCATCATCATGCTGTGGGGATGTTTTTCAGTGGTAGGGACTGGGAGACTAGTCAGGATCGAGGGAAAGATGAACAGAGAAAAGTACAGAGAGATCCTTAATGAAAACCTGCTCCAGAGCACTCAGGACCTCAGACTGGGGTGAAGGTTCACCTTCCAACAGGACAACGACCCTAAGCACAAAGCCAAGACAGTGCATGGGTGGCTTCTGAACAAGTCTTTGAATGTCCTTGAGTGGCCCCGCCAGAGCCCGGACTTGAACCAGATCGAAAATCTCTGGAGATACCTGAATATAGCTGTGCCGCGATGCTCCCCATCCAACCTGACAGAGATTGAGAGGATCTGCAGAGACGAATGGGAGAAACTCCCCAAATACAGGTGTGCCAAGCTTGTAGTATGATACCCAAGAAGACTCGAGGCTGTAATCACTGCCAAAGGTGCTTCAACAAAGTACTCAATAAAGGGTCTAACTACTTATGTAAATGTGATATTTCAGTTTTGAATTTTTAATATAATACAATGTCTAAACTTGTTTTTGCTTTGTCATTATGGGGTATTGTGTGTATATTGATGAAAAACAACAATTCAATTCATTTTAGAATAAGGCTATAACGTAACAAAATGTGGAAAAAGTCAAGGGGTCTGAATACTTTCCGAATGCACTGTATGACCATAACTGTTTAGAAGGGGAAACGGGTCAGGCTAATGTCAGTGATGGCCAAGCCCCTCCGAGGGATTGGATGTGGGCGTGAAGGTGAATGACTTCCACTATTGTCTCAGCCAGCTGACCCTGCCAAGCTAACCTCTATGAGTGTTTGGCTCTTTTACCACTTCGGCGACCCAGCCGACCCAGAGGGGATGTGGGACAGTGGGGCCGTGGATCCACCCGAGGAGGAGGGCCGCACCTTCATGCAGGTTCTCAGCGAGAAGTACAGCCCGGAGAACTTCCCGTATCGCCGAGGGCCCGGCATGGGCGTGGTGGTAGTGCCAACTCTCCCACAAGGCTCACCCATGAAAGGTGAGGTCTTCGATATGATCCATCCACAGTTTTACCCATTTGAACCCTGTTTTAAAAATGCCATTGGCATCCCTGAGTAGGTTCCTTCCTCTTCAGCAGCTCAGTTAGGATGATGATGAGGATTTTAATGATTGAGCGGTGGTATAGATAGGCCTGGTTTCCTCAAGTTATTCTGCTCTCTCTCTCCAGATCGTTTGAACCTTCCCAGTGTGCTCGTCCTGGCTGGCTGTGGAATCAGCCATGCGGGAGAGCAGAGAGAGATCGCAGCCTTCTGTGCCCACGTGATGGAGCTCGACTTGTCCCACAACAAGTTCCAGGACTGGCATGAGGTGGGTAGGCTCAACTAGGGTACTCTGCCAAGATGGGAAACATTGAGTACAAGAATTGGGTACATTTCATAGTAACTTTGTACAAGAATTCCTCTACCAGTATGCAATCTCACCCATATCCTTGTAGCTATTTACATGTATGCATGAATCATTATATTGAGGATGTCACACTAAGTTTGAAGCCACTCCTTTCAGATCAGTAAGATTGTGTCAAACATCCCCAACCTGGACTTCCTCAACCTGAGCTCCAACCCGCTAAGTGAGGTTGTCTTGGAGCCTAGCGGTGCTAAGGCCTTTGCCCGAGTCCGACGCCTGGTCCTCAACAACACTCAAGTATCCTGGAACACGGTGCTCGTACTAACACGGGAGATGCCTGAGTAAGTTAAACCTTGATGCTACACTGCTATTGAACACCTTTTTTAAAAAATCAGTCAACTTCTGATTGTTCACTTCTCAAGAGAGAGAAATGTGTTTTCCCAAGCCAGTGAGAGGGATTTTGTGTCCTTCTCGAGTATTGTGGATTGGAGAGAGTAGTGAGTGGTCATCTGTTATGAGGTCCAGGTTTCAGGCAGCTAACAGTACATTACAGTAGAAGCATTAAGAAAAGTTAATGGTCTCTATACTGAGCCTTGTGTTGCTCCCTGCCCTGCCCGCCAGGCTGGAAGAGCTGTTCCTGTGCCTTAATGAGTACACCACCGTGTCAGCCTCTACTGTGCCCTGCCCCACACTGCGCCTACTGCACATCACTGACAACAACCTGCAGGACTGGGCCGAGGTGCGCAAGATTGGCCCCATGTTCCCCGGCTTGGAAACTCTGGTCATGTCCAACTGCAACCTGAGTTCCATTCAGGACTCAGAAGAAATGCTGCGACGCCTCTTCCCCAACCTACGCAGCATCAATCTGCACAACTCAGGTATCAACCAGAGCCTTCACTGGAAACTGTCCTTGGACTCCTTTCAGTTCTTGTCAGAGCCGGGGCACAAATGTAAAGATCATTCTGTTTGACTGTTTATGGAAATGTGTTTAATAAGGTGTGGGTGTGTGGTCACCTATGCGTCTCTGTGTGTGCCAGCTCTTAACCGATGGGAGGACATAGAGAAGCTGAACCAGTTTCCTAAACTGGAAGATGTGAGGCTGCAGGGGATTCCCTTACTGCAGACCTATACCAACACGGAGCGTCGGAGCCTCATGGTATCACAGTAAGTTTCTCTGGGAGCTACTGGGTGAGTGAGGCAACCACACAGACCTCAACACACAAATAGTGGAAAGATCTAGTTTTTATCTGAGTACGGTTACATGCACACAATAATGTGAGAATTGTGGAATGTCAGATGAATATAATAGTTTGAATAATAATGTTTACATGCTTTGCTGGAGATAACAATTTCCCTAACAACCCTGTTTCCATGGACACATCTGAAATCAGGCTGCCTGATGGGACTCTGATAAGTGCAGAACATCGGCAATCGAAATAAACATTCTACCACAGCAACCATGTTGTTTTTGGGAAGCAATTCTCATCCGAAGGTCGGACATGTACATTTTGTATGTGAAAACTACTTCTAAGACAGATACGTTAATTTGTTCCGAACTCACCTCACTCGCTCTGATGCGGGAGACTCACTCTGCTGGTGCTGGCATGTGTGCAGATCAAAGACACCGCTGGGAACGCCACTTAAGTTGTTTATATGTCCTAATAATTAGAAAGATTATTCAGAAAAACAGGTGTATTTATCGGTGTATGCTTACTTCAATTTTGTCCTTGAGCCAATAATGCTAAACAGAGTAAGGTGTTTACATTACTATTGCCTACTGCCATAATCAGTTTAATATCAAATTATTCCTCTGCATGTAAACGTACTCACTGTGACATTGCGTTAACACACACACACACACACACACACAATACTGCAACAGTGCCATATATCTCTAGATAGTGAAAAGCTCACCCTTTATCCTCGCAGCCTGCCCTCTGTATCTTCGCTCAATGGCAGTGTGGTGACGGATGGGGAGAGAGAGGACTCCGAGAGGTTCTTCATCCGTTACCATGTCGACTACCCAGAGGAGGAGCTACCTTACAGGTATACCACACTATGCTACTCCTTTAACTGATCCAATGAGACTGCATATATCCATTCAATAGAATTTGGCACGTACTTTACTGGCTTAATTGTAGTATCAGTTGCCTATTAAAATGTGCACATTCAAAATAAAATGTTCATGTTCGTTAAAAATAATGACTGTAACCTCACCTAACCGTAATGTTAAATAACTTAGTCTAGATGACTGTGGTATATTTAGTATGATTGTGTGTTGCTAAACCCGTCTATACCTGCCGTTCTAGGTACCACTGTCTGGTGACCAAATACGGGAAGCTGGAACCCTTGGCTGAGATCGACCTTCGACCCCGCTGCCACGCCAAGGTGGAGGTGCACTGCGAGGACAAGGTGGCGGAGGTGAGTATCCGCCTGGACCAGACTGTGGCCGAGCTGAAGAAACAGCTGAGGACAGTCGTGCAGCTGTCGGCCAATCAGATGCGTCTTTACTACATCGACAAGGAGTGTGTCTTTGGGCCGGAGGAGATGAAGTACCACACCAGAGCCCTCCACTCCTACAGTATCCAGGACGGAGACGAACTCCTGGTGGTGCCTAAAGCTGGCCGGGGGACTACCACCACTGCCAAACCACTATCAAACCTTAACTCCAAAACCTTAACTCCCCCGCCATAGAAATATAATTACTAGAACGGTCCACCTATCATGGCACATTGATTTGAAGGGGGCGCAGTTCTAGTAATTATATTTCTATGCTCATACCCTTCCCCATCCTAATCTTGTCTGAAGAGTTCCCTGCACCCCTCCTTTCGCCCGTCCTATGTTCTACATTCAGTGTGGGACACACTATCAGGAATAACAGTGACTCTGACTCTGATTCTGACTGGCTTTGTTGTGTTTCACCTCACTGCACCACACATGCACACACACACCAACTAATCACAACAAATTTGTCTTGTATGCTGCCCTCTAAAGGTGTGCATATTCTGTGTGACTGAGTCCCCTCTTCGTATTGGTGTAGCACCTCTGCCCTTGACTCCTAAAAAGTATTATCTTCAGGGGAGGAGCACAGGAGATATTGCAGAGTACAACTAGTGTATCTTTTATCTTTAAAACAATCAATCTCCCCTTTGCATACCCTGTGGTATGCAGAGGATGTTGATTAAAGGATATGGTATACTGCTGTGCCACAGACTCTGTTTTGAGTGTACTAGGGTGACTGTACTGTAGCTAATGGAAGTCTTCATTGCGCTGTGTCATTCCACTTCCTCACAAGACCGAGCCATCGTTTTTGATGGGTTATTCTAAGTTAGGTTTAGTTATTCTAAGTAGTGTTCAGTGAGATGAGTATTTTTGGAAGATACGTCTTATTCAAACTCAAATCACCTTGAGTTTTCAAATTGTCTTTCTTTGGCCAGTTGTACCGTAGTGTTTTTAGGCTATTGATGCCTCTGGCTGAAAAAATTGATGTACCATATAGTGCTGCATGACAATGTCCTTTGCGAAGTATGTTTTTATGTAGTGTGTGTTCAGTTTTTTTGCATTCGTGTGGATCCTTCCACTGTCGGGGACCGTCAGTACACGGTAGATCTAGGTTACGTTTGAACACCTATTGACACGTTTGCTTCTGTGCCAGAGCCACAGTATTTTAGGTCTATTGCAGACAAGAGGCTTTGTGTGTTCACCAAAGATTTGTATGAACTCTTGTGTGCTATTCATTGCATTGTTGACGCATTTTCCTTGCGTGTAGAGGCTCATGCTTGGTGTTATTTTTGTCATCGCGGGGGGCGAAGGTCACTAGGTCAGTAGCTGGGACAGTAGAACTAAGGCATTGCTTGGTACTTCACAGCTGAGGGGCACCGCCACTTTAAATCCCAATTTCCACGCTGCTTGTTTCCCTGGAATTTACAGAATTTGTCAGCTTTATGTCATTGTCTGATTTGGAAGACAGTAAAGTATTGGAAGATGCACTTAGCAGAGTTAGACCTCTCAAAAGATTGAACGTTAGACCATAGCAATATATCTTATACAGCTTGTTGTATTTATTTTGCCATTGCATAGTAATATGCAGTAAGGGTCCATTAGGCCTGATCTTTTTATGTGGCCTAGACCGCTTCCCTTGGTTAGTGAACCCATGCTTTAATGGAGTCAGCATGCACTGGCAGGCACACTTAATGCACGAATGTTACGACTGAGAGGGACACTGTGTAAAGGGATAAAGATGTAATCAAATATAAAGGAATAAAACATTCATTTGAATCTGGAGTCGTGGCTCCATGTACATTTAGATAATGCCATAGGCCTAGATGTAATGGTTTCTGAAGTATCGTTTTAGTGTAGGCAGTAGGCACCACTGCTTAGTGTGATAATTGAGAGTGGCACAGTACAGTAATTTAAAGGAAAATTGAATCAGCTATTGGCTAATGGCACGTGACAGTCATCTGAGCCTGTAACCATTGCTTCCTGGACGTGCAGTTCTTACTGCAATGTTTTTGTTTCACTTTCATCAGCTTAAACATTGCACATTTGAAGGATTCTGAATCAAGTTATCAACTTATATCTGCTAGAGTTTGACATGTTTGAAGTGCAAAAATGTGTAATACATTTTGATGGATTATTTTTGTGTGATGAGCTTTCCCTAGTAGTGTCAGCACACACTGAATTGGTGCACTAGTTACGTTCAGGATCGGTATGTTTTAGTGTGAAGGACCTGTCTTTGATCTATTCCATGTCACCACCTCACTCTTGTCTGGCTTTAATAGCCAATGCTTTAGAATTCATTCATGTGTTATTTGCTCCGGAGTAGTAAATATATTTATCATTGTTGTGGGTCAGTGCCTATCCTGAACTGCAAATTATTTATAAAGCCATTATGCAGGTCCACAATAATCAGGGACAGTACATATATCTCCTGCTGTTGTGTTGTAGGTATGAGACCTTCTGCTTATTCAACCTAACCCAGTGTATTCTCATCGTTGTGTAAAATGTGGGAAGAAGAAAGGAATACTTAACGTAATGTACCACTTACTGTTTTATTGAAGGGAATGGGTTTACGTGTGGCAAAATAATCGGAACATTTCAGCCATTACAGGCTAGGTAAACTGGGGCAGCTAGCTACATCGAAATTAGCGTGATGCTAAACACCTGATATGTGTGTTCCATGAGTTCAACCAGTATAGAGACTGTTTTCTGATTGTCTGCCTCCTGGATGTAACAGTGCTGTACAAATGTGCTTACTACAGTACATGCAAATGTTTAGAAAAGGTATATCTGTGTGGCATAAATATAAGTGTGGAACATGGATCATTCAATGATGGCTTTATGAGTTTACATGATCGAATGCAACTTGAATGGTAAATGAGCAGACGGATGTAAGTCCTCTGAACTCCATATTACTTACCTGTGTAGAGAAAGATGCATACAAGAATAAACAGTAGTGTTCTTTCTACAGTGCAGCATTCAATTATTCTACTGTTACTTTGATTGTGAGATGTTGGAAGACATAGACAAGATCAATGCTGTCATTGCTATCAGCCTCTGTTTTGTAAGGCTGGCTTATTATGAAGTTGTCTGTGGTATTGTTTCCAGTCCCAGTTATTTTATTTCCCATTGCATTGGTGGAAGTTACAAAACAACTGGCCCCATTTCAGCACAAATACGCTGCAACACTATAAATCCAAATCAATGTGGCACATTTTTTTTTAGGGCATGGGACTTATAGAGGTGCTGCTATAATACTGTTAAAGATTATGCTGGCTTCTAAACCATTATTTTCATAAGAGGCAGGGCAGGTGATAAAACATTCAATGACACAGATTGTAGATTTATGATTTGTATTATGTGAATTATATGTGTCCCCCTGCTGAATGACAAAAAAAAGACAATTGGTCGCTGCAGTGTGAGTAGCTAGAATGCAAAATAACTAAATTATTCTCATCAGCTTTGGTAGCTGTGAAACAAACTAAAGGAATTGTAACCAAGGGACACACATGCACCATTTAATTTAACTCATTGGCTCTTGCATTAAACATGTATTAAATATTGTATGGTGTTGGGTGTGTGAATTATGTGGTATTACTGAATTCCAAATCAAACATTTTGAAGTGTCAACCACTATCCTTAGCCATGACATATATGAAAATGTCTGCGTGGTTATGTGACCAGATGGATTTTGGAAAAGCTTTGTTGTGACGTAACAGGCACTCATTATGACACAACACTGCCCTCTTCCGGAATTGTCATTTTTCTAACTTGATTATTTTCAAGCGACGAGTCTAGAACTCAACGGGACGCAAGGGGAGTTGTGATAAATATACAATTGTTTGCAACCAGTTGTGTGAGCAATGTCAGATCATATGTGAATGTGAGTGTGTGGATCTGAATCAGTGTGGGGGGTCTGCTTGCTGTTTACGTCCGTCACTAAGGTGAAAGTGTGGGAGGCGGTCCTCTGGTTTTACGTTCGTGGACAAGAATAAACCAATCAACGGCAGCTATTTGTTGAACCAACGTCACAGTTAAAGAGAAACGGCCGTTACTTGGTCAGCTAAAAAACTATTGAAACGCAAAGGCAGTGATGGCGAAAAGTATCTAGCTATTTTAATCTGTCAAATGTTATCGGTTCAGCATACCGATATTCAAAACTGTGGTCTAACGACGCCGATAGACTAGCTAGAAGCCACTTTGGGGACGCTCTGCCAGCGGGACTGACAGTAGACGGGATGATCTCGGACTGGGGTGAGTGAATAATGCAGTGGTCAGTAGCTGCAGGCAAACCTTGATCAGTTGCTTTGATGCCGCTCGGATAGTTTATCTAAAATGTGTATGCTTCATATGTGTATGCTTCATCTCTTAATATGAATGCATCTAAGCTAAAAAACCGGTGGTCTTGAGTCACATTCAGGTGCTTAGCTATAAAAAACAAAAAACTCTGCCCCCCCCCCCCCCTTTTTAATACACGGCCGCGCTCTGACTAGTTCGCGTGCACGCTCTGCTAACAAGTTAGCCTAGCTAGCCAACTTGCCTGCCATGGGAGTGGTGCGAGGTTCCAACCAACTGCTGCAGTATATCATTTTGGGGAGCTGCTAGCTCCTAGTGTATTAACCGTTAGTCCTTCATCCACTGCAAATGCACAACCATGAATCGAGATCATTCATGAATTGCTATAGAAGCTTAAAACAACTTCTGGCTGACTTTGTAGTTCGGTGTCATAGAGGCTTGCTCTCATTGAATTTGGCGCTGACAGTAGCTGGCTGTAATGTCACTGCTTCCTCGCCCCCGTACACCCACTCCCATCCCTGCACTCGAAGTAGCTGTCAGCTCAGGGTTTCAGTTTTCATCACTTTCAACTATCCATTATGTGATATGCATTTCAAACCAGACTATGTAATATTGCAGGTGAACTACCCCCATTTTAAAAATAGGCCTAACACAAATTATGACAAAAGCTGCCTGTTTGTATCCAAATGGTGTCATACACCCATTATAATATAAGTATAATTTATATTTTTAATATAAAACTAGCCATGGTTAGTAGATATAAACGATATTTTCATTAGTCTTTTTCTACTTTTGGATGACATTTATGGGGACATTTCACTGACTACCATTCCTTGTAGGTTTACAATGAAAACACCTTTAGATAACAGAGAGAGAGCACATCCCAGTGGTTGCTGCTGGCCTACATTGCATGGCCTATTCATGGCCTATAAAAAAAAAAACTTGACGTGAGTGTTGAGTGACCTGTGGAGGTCATAGGCAACTGCTATATTTACCATCTCTGTAACTTGATCTCTGGCATTCTGGATCGCTGTGCTCATACAATCCCTCCCTGGCTCCTTTCACTCAGAGGCTACAGCCTCCTATACAGCACCCTACTCTGGCTGTCCGCTTGATACGCCACTGGTGAGCCTCTCCACCAATTGACACATTGTTTCCCTTTTACAAGGGGTACCTTTCTGTTATTTTAACTGACAATCATTGTGTGTGGTGTTGGTTGTTTGAAGCCTAGGCTTACTTACTTTTTTTTGTCTTCATTTTGCTTATCCATATTTTGTTTTGTTAAAGAGACAAGGTATAACGTTTCTCAGAAAATCATCTTGAGACCTATTTATTCATTGGTAATTGTCTGTTGGCTGTGCTAGGCCTATTCGTTGAACTTCATTGGTTGTGCCAGGGTTGTGGGGACGCAGGTCTGTTGGTATGGTGTGTTTGGACCATATTGGGACGCAAGTGCTGGATTATTAAGATACTCAACAAGTACAGTATTTCCGAAACAGATAATTTTTTTGTGGATTTGACAACAAGCACTGAAGAATAGTCTACAGTCGTTATGCTTTTTACATTTTTTTTTATAGATGAACCTAAAATACTGACAACTTGCTGACTGGAGACCTGTAGTGAATGATCACTTGGACCTATTTCTGTGCCTGTCAATTGATGCAGTTGATGAGGAGGCATGAGGTGTAGCCTAGGCTACTGTAGGCTACCGGTAGATTGTTTTGTTATGGGATGTTTTGCTCCTCCCATAAAGCGGTGTTGTTTTAATGCAATTCCTTGAATTCTGTGTAATTTGAAGAGGAATAATTGGACATGATCAAACCAGTAATGTTAGAAAATGTATGTTCTAATGGCTCAACATCGATCTGCTAGCCTCATGGCAGTGGTATCCAACAAAGTCCATGTTAGCGAGACTGCAAATCCATTACCGTAGTCATTTTTTTTGCCCGGGTAATATCCGCATGGCTGTGTGTCTGTCATTTGATGTGTCTCTGTCTCCCCACAGGTCTGATCAGTGAGAGGTCCCTGTGACTGTGAATGGGTCTGTGAAATACATTAGGATGAGCGGGCTCCACTCCATCGCTGCCTGCGTGGACTGAGAGACACCGCCCTATACACAGCAGGTGATCATAACTGAATAAACACACGTGCACACGCGCGCACGCACAGCGTGCATCTCACAAACACGATGAGAGGCAAGCACTTTCTCAAGGACTGATGGTACTTTGGGAGTGAAAAACATGTTCAAAGATATGCAGTGGCTCCGACTCTCACACAGACACGAGGCTTAAACGGGCAATCAGCAGTTGCTACATCCATTTGTGGACTTCTAAATGAACGATATGTACCCATTGATTCTTGAAGAATATAACTTAGAAATGCCTCACGAGGTCAGCTCAACTGTCGTGCCCCATCAGGACCCAAAATATAAGCTTGTTTTGTAAACAAAGTAAATGTAAACAAACCGTTTATACTGCAGCCTCAAAACACGGTTAAAACTATATTTGAGAGTGTTTTTTGAGAGTGGTTACATCCAACCCCACTTCTCAGCTTTTTGACGAAACAGGGGCGAGGAAGACGCTTTGTTATTGTTTCTACTGCTGATTGCCTCTTTTTAAAAAAAGAGACACAACGTTTGATTTGACCCTTTTCCTATAAGTATTCAGTACAGAACAACATTTCACACAGTGGCACAGAGCACGGATTGATGGTGTTTAAAATAGTAATGATGTCTAATTGAGCTAATCTTTAGGACAGCGAATAAGGAACGAAGTCACTTACAGCAGACATTGGGAGCGTCAATCACGCACACATTCTGCCCTTTCTGAGGTTACTTTGAGCTAGTGCTCTCATCTGAGTTACGAAACAGAAGAAAGGGGTTGTTGTTAATTGTGCTATAACTGAGTAGGCCTATCTCTCAGCTGACCGGATGATATCAGAGTCTAATTCTTAGTGTATGGTAGACTGTAAAAAAAAAAGCTCATTTAACCAATTGCATAATCAGCGTTATTCGGTGAGTTGGGTGCACTTCAGAAGGACAAGAAATTGAGCTAATGTGTGAACGTTTGTTCACTCAACAAACTTTGCTCACGGGAGCTGAATATCTAAAAAAAAAAAATGTGTTGAGGCGAATTACAAATTCATGTTTGCCTTTGGAAGGTATGTTGTTTCAGCTAGATTATATGCCCAAATGTTTAGCAAACTCACAAGCCTATTGTCGCTGGTTTCCTAACGATTGTACGTTGAATCAACAAACTCAGCTTGAAGTGAGCTGAATTTGAACAAGCTTGTTGAGTAAAATTACAAATGTACGTTTGCTCAAAACCACGTCCGTCATTGTCATATTTCCCATCATGCTCTATTGCGGGTTGATTTTAAGAGTTATTTATTTCAATACCTGTATTTTTGTGTCTACATTGATTGGTTTAGTAATCTTATGCAACACAAACATAAATAACATACATTTTTATAAACTTATCCAATCTGTTAGGAATTTGACTTTTTTGTTACTGTTCGAGTTTATATGATTTAGGGAGTCTCAATAATCAGTTTACCCTACCCTGGCAGTCATTCTCAATGCAGGTTGCGGGCGATTAAAAGCTTCAATAATAATGTGACATGTGGCATGTAAAACAGAAGTTCCAGACCACTGCATTAAGTTGCCACTGGGCAAACATGGGTTGAAGCAATGTTGTTTCAATGTAATTGGTCAATGTATTGTGACATGGAATCAACATAGAAAATACATTGGATATGAACATTTTTGAATAACTACTGTACTGTTTTCATCTCATTTCAACCAGCGTTGTAAACATTGATATTAGGGTAAAACTTACATTTAAATATATTGACTTAACCTGACTAACCGGTTGTTGCATCAATATAATTTCAACGTAATTATCAGAACTATGTATACATTGAAATTGTGTTGAAAATTTCACATAGAAACCTAAAATATATTTTTCATCCTTGTATTCAATATATAGTACACTGAGTGTACAAAACATTAAGAACACCTTCCTAATATTGAGTTGCAATGGACCCGACAAGGTGTTGAAAGCGATCCACAGGATTGCTCGCCCATGTTAACTCCAATGTTTCCCACAGTTGTGTCAAGATGGTTAGATGTCCTTTGGGTAGTGGACCATTATTGATACACACTGGAAACTGTTGAGTGTGAAACACCCAGCAGCGTTGCAGTTCTTGACACAAACTGATGCGTCTGGTACCTACTACCATACCCCGTTCAAAGGCACTTAAATCTTTTGTCTTTTCCATTCACACTCGGAATGGCACAGATACACAGTCGATGTCTCAAGGCTTGAAAATCCTTCTTTAACCTGTCTCCTCCCCTTCAGCTACACAGATTGAAGTGGATTTAACAATTGACATCAATAAAGGATCATAGCTTTCACCTGGTCAGTCTATTTCATGGAAAGAGCAGGTGTTCATACTGTTTTGTACGCTCAGTGTATATTGGGTGGTTGAGATTATGTTGAATTTTAGATTAGATTAGACATATTTTATTTTACCTTGTTTCAATGTTGATAGTCAAATGGTATGTTTGAATCAACTAAATTATCAAATGAAGACTTACATTGAAATAAAATGTAAAGACACAGTCCAACGATTTCTTCCTGAACAGGGACTCCTACTGGTATATGAGGGGTATTGCACTTCAGTGTGAACTTGTTCACCATCCAGATGCCGACCTCTATGTACCCTGCTTGGCTTTTGGAATAAGCGGCGCTATTGTCAGCTGAGCTATGACGTCAACACAATTATACATTGATCAGCTTCCATACTCATTTGCATTGACTACCTAAATAGCGTTGAAAGTAACTAACTTTTCTTACATGTGACCTTTATTTAACTAGGCAAGTCAGTTAAGCACTAATTCTTACACAAGCTGTATGTGAAAGTAAATTTGGGGTGAGGTTGGGTTGATGTAGGCTACATTAACATCTGATCTGCCCAACAAAGGACACCATGATTTCAACATGTAGCTAGGTACTTTCATTCATCCATGGCTGATTGGATCTTTGGAAGTTTAGAACTAGTTACCATTAGCCCTATAAATAGGATACCAAATGTATGATATTGATAATACACTTTTACAGTGTCATTTTTTTGGGGTGGGGGGGGGGGGGTGATTTCAATTTTTTGTGATTCTTTTTTTATCTGCTGAAAGTTGCTTCATGGTTATCGAGTCTAAGGAGGATCAGTTCAACTGTTATTCCATTCTGATTGATATAGATTTTCAAAGAAGCTTTTCAAATTGTTATTAATAGTGTTGTTTTTTTCTAATTAAAGCATTTGTATCCTTATCTTTCAAAATGATAACTGGTTTGCCGTGTATTCGTTTTGTGAGGGCTGCGAGGTGTTTACCAGGTTTGTTTGCCATTAAATGGTGTGCTTTATTTGAGTTGTGGGCTCTCTTCAAAAGTAAAAGATCATAAGCCTGCTTAAGTTCAGAAATTGTATTTTCTTTACCATGTAAAGATTTTTTTAATGGTATTTTTTTAAGATAGTGATTTCTAACTCAGATTTAACTTTTGCCGAGTAAGAGATTATCATTCCCCTAATGCACGGCTTTAAAGCCTCCCAACTCGTGTTGGCTATTCTCTGTCCTCTATGTCTACATTTGTAATGGTAAAGGTCTTTATTTTTTTTGTTTATGTATTTAATACATTTCGGGTCTTGAAGGTGCGCTCTGTTCATTCTTCATATTCTGTCACTAAGCGTATTTTCTGTTGGTGTAATTAAGCATGATACAGGGGAATGATCCGGTATCACTATATCATGGATTTTAGATCCCAATGTGTTGTTGAGTGCATTTTGTTTTTAAATGTAGCTCATTCTTGAATAGCTTTTCTTACTTTGAGGGGGGGGGGAATTATAGTAATCTCTGGGTGTCCTGTAGGAGTAACCTTTCAACTTTTCAATGTTATTTAGGTAGTCTACGTAAATGAGTATGGAAGCTGATCAATGTCTAAATGTGTTGGCATGATAGCTCAGCTGAGCATCTGGATGGTAGACTAGTTCTCACTGAAATGCATTACCCCTCATATATACCAGTAGATGTTGGACTGCGGCTTCACGTTTTATTTCAATCTTTATTTAGGTTGCTATAGCGTGACATTGAAACAATGATGTGGATTCAAACAAACCATTTTACTATCAATGCTGAGAAAAAGGTCACATGAAATATGTCTAATCAAATATGAAATTCAACATCGTTTCAACCAATCAATTGAATATAGGATGAAAAAGATTTGTCAGAAATTTCAACGTATACATAGTTCTGGTGATTATGTTGAAATTATATTGATGTAGCAACATGTTAAGTCAATGTATTTAAGTTGAAGTTTTACCCTAATTTCAATGTTTACAACGCTGGTTGAAATGAGATAAACAGCACTTGTTAACTTTTCTCAAATTTGATATTTGTATTGTATTGTCATAAAGAATTTAATTTAACACTGGGAAATATGCAAATATGGTAGAATAAATTCTCAAGCTGAATTGTATGTTTGCTCAACCCAAAATAAAAAATTGAGTGAACATACACTTCAAATTCAGAATGTATGCTGGTTCAGCTATATGCCCAAATGTTGAGCAAACTCACAATCCTATTGCAGCTGGTTGCCTTACAATTGTACGTTGAATCCATTTTTTAATTTTTTTTGTGCATAGAGTTGTGATGTAGACTAAGTTGGCATGGACAGTTTGCTGCGATTGACGGTGGGCCGAGTTAGGGCTTTGGCGTCAGTGAGGCACCTCACAGACGCTAGTCTCTTATCTGCTCACATTTCAGGGTAAATATAGCTCCCCCCTAAGATCCAGGCAACAGGGTACATTACGTGCTCTGATTTCCAACAGTATTCCCAATAGCATTTGGTTTTGTAAGATGACCAAATATATATATATATACAGTGGGGCAAAAAAGTATTTAGTCAGCCACCAATTGTGCAAGTTCTCCCACTTAAAAAGATGAGAGGTCTGTAATTTTCATCATAGGTACACTTCAACTATGACAGACAAAATGAGAAAAAAAATCCAGAAAATAACATTGTAGGATTTTTAATGAATTTATTTGCAAATTATGGTGGAAAATAAGTATTTGGTCAATAACAAAAGTTTATCTCAATACTTTGTTATATACCCTTTGTTGGCAATGACAGAGGTCAAAAGTTTTCTGTAAGTCTTCACAAGGTTTCCACACACTGTTGCTGGTATTTTGGCCCATTCCTCCATGCAGATCTCCTCAGTGATGTTTTGGGGCTGTTGCTGGGCAACACAGACTTTCAACTCCCTCCAAAGATTTTCTATGGGGTTGAGATCTGGAGACAGGCTAGGCCACTCCAGGACATTGAAATGCTTCTTACGAAGCCACTCCTTCATTGCCCGGGCGGTGTGTTTGGGATCATTGTCATGCTGAAAGACCCAGCCACGTTTCATCTTCAATGCCCTTGCTGATGGAAGGAGGTTTTCACTCAAAATCTCACAATACATGGCCCCATTCATTCTTTCCTTTACACGGATCAGTCGTCCTGGTCCCTTTGCAGAAAAACAGCCCCAAAGCATGATGTTTCCACCCCCATGCTTCACAGTAGGTATGGTGTTTTTTGGATGCAACTCAGCATTCTTTGTCCTCCAAACACGACGAGTTGAGTTTTTACCAAAAAGTTATATTTTGGTTTCATCTGACATTCTCCCAATCTTCTTCTGGATCATCCAAATTCTCTCTAGCAAACTTCAGACGGGCCTGGACATGTACTGGCTTAAGCAGGGGGACACGTCTGGCACTGCAGGATTTGAGTCCCTGGCGGCGTAGTGTGTTCCTGATGGTAGGCTTTGTTACTTTGGTCCCAGGTCTCTGCAGGTCATTCACTAGGTCCCCCCGTGTGGTTCTGGGATTTTTGCTCACCGTTCTTGTGACCATTTTGACCCCCACGGGGTGAGATCTTGCGTGGAGCCCCAGATCGAGGGAGATTATCAGTGGTCTTGTATGTCTTCCATTTCCTAATAATTGCTCCCACAGTTGATTTCTTCAAACCAAGCTGCTTACCTATTGCAGATTCAGTCTTCCCAGCCTGGTGCAGGTCTACAATTTTGTTTCTGGTGTCCTTTGACAGCTCTTTGGACTTGGCCATAGTGGAGTTTGGAGTGTAACTGTTTGAGGTTGTGGACAGGTGTCTTTTATACTGATAACAAGTTCAAACAGGTGCCATTAATACAGGTAACGAGTGGAGGACAGGGGAGCCTCTTAAAGAAGAAGTTACAGGTCTGTGAGAGCCAGAAATCTTGCTTGTTTGTAGGTGACCAAATACTTATTTTCCACTATAATTTGCAAATAAATTCATTAAAAATCCTACAATGTGATTTTCTGGATTTTTTTTCTCATTTTGTCTGTCATAGTTGAAGTGTACCTATGATGAAAATTATAGGCCTCTATCATCTTTTTAAGTGGGGGAACTTGCACAATTGTTGGCTGACTAAATACTTTTTTGCCCCACTGTGTGTGTATATATATATATATATATATATATTCATTCAAACATCTGGACACACCTACTCATTCAAGGGTTTTTCTTTATTTTTACTATTTCCTACATTTGTCGAATCATAGTGAAGACATCAAAACTATGAAATAACACATATGGAATCAAGTAGTAACCAAAAAAGATGATTGAGTAGCCGTCCTTTGCCTTGATGACAGCTTTGCACACGCTAGGCATTCTCTCTGAGAGATCAAAAGTACACAGTTACACTGTGATAAGTGGGAGAAGTAGGAATGGACAGACTGTGGGAAAGAGTGGCTCATTGTGAGGTTTCAGAGTTTAGGCCCTATTCAATTATATAGCCTACACCTGCTTGGGAATTACTGGATTTTACAGGTAAAGATGGTAACAGAAATATATCCTCTTCGGCAATAAACTTGGATTAGGCCTATAAGTCTTTTCAATCTATCTGCCCTTTCTGTATGCTCAAGTAGACTCCCATCTACTGGACCCTAGGCTATAGCTATAGCTTTGTATTTCTGCAGGGTAAGGGAATCAGGAAGTCAATGGGATCAGTGCAACACCTGCTTTCCTGTTTTGACACTGAGATTGTGTGGCAGTCAAATGGTGCTTGTTGCCATGTAGTCATGGAAACCCCCGTTTAACAGAGCCTTTGGGGAGGCTGAAACGCAGGGCAACTAGCATATTTGTGTGTTTTTGGTTTGAGAAATGAATAACATAATAGTGCTGTGCTACCGCCATCTTACAAATCCCATGTCCATTTAGGCTGTATTCCCCATGGATGTTGTTTGCGTTTTCCCATTTGAAGTGACGCCGCCAGGCTAGCCTGAACTTGTCTCAGTCAAGGCCCTCATTTTTTGGGACGAGACACCTGCAGCAGCCTAAACGATGTGTATGTTTATAATGAGGGCAATTAGGAATGGGTGGGAGTAGGAGTCAGGGATTACAAGTACAAGCACTCTCTCGGGTTTGTACATTTAGATAGACATGGCCAGGTTTGCCTTGTAGTGCAAACTGGCACTGTCGCTGTTGTTTGGTAGTGTGATGGAGGTAGTGTTCGATGTTTGTTATCACCTGTTCTCTGCCTATTTAAACAACACACTAAGAGAGGTTGACTTGAAAACATTCATCCCAGCGAAAACAGGGAATCACAAACAAGCTACATTATGTCTGCGTACTCTAGGACCTAGGGGTGTTATAGTACTGCTGTTTTATTTAGGGGGGGGGGGGGGGACAAAACAATAGTGATGCAGACTACAGTATATTGACTTGAGATACTGGCCCATGTTTATCAGCTGTGTACCTTTACAGTCCAGCCATCTTTGCGCAGGATATAGGCGAAATGGTAGGGTGCATAAGCAGAGGCCTCTTGTACCCACAGTGGGGTTTTGGTAAGAACCTAAGCAAGGTTCGGTTGGGCATGGCCTAGCTAAGCTAACCTAGCAGTAGTATTCCGGCTGGGTCTAGCTAGCGGCACAAAGCTGTATGTCTTGGCCTGGCTCCAGTGCTCTGCCTATTCCAGATCCATATGCTGAATTATTTATATATATATATATATATATATATATATATATATATATATGAAAGAGAGAGAAGCCTCCCCCACTGAACCCAACACGGATCGACAACACCAGATACTTTTATTTATTCAGACGCTGCACTGCCTGTCTCTCCTCAGGAACAGACTGTGCCACCAGAAACATTCGGGTGCTTCGCTTAGGTGCTTCTCCCATTACAGGATTCCCAGGGGGCGCGTTCAGCCGGCAACAATGTTGTGCAACCCAACGATACGACAGTACATCATATTATCAAACATGACGTTCCAGTTGGTTGCGTAAACAGTGTTTCAGGGTTCTACTTCAGGATGAATACTGATGACACAGTTGATATTGTGTAATGTGTTCCAATGAGGGTCACATAACGTTGCTTGTCAAATATCTGTATCCTGTACACGAGTAAAACCTCAGGCTCGAGCAATGAGCCATGGTATAGTGTATTCAGCCCGTTGATAAATAGTGCACCCGTATGTTAAGAGTTGGATGATGCCCTAGTGACCTTTGGCATCCTACCTCTCTCGGGATCAGACAAGACTAACCCATAAAAACTAAGATGGAACCGATATGATATAAAATATACAATTAAATTTGGTGGTTATAAAGATTCAAATGTTGCTAAATAAGTTTTCATTTTTGGAAATGAAGTTTTTCCCGCTCACAGTCTGAAAATAGAAACAAACTGATTTCTGTTCTTTCTCTTGTCTTGTAGTCGATGCGGTCTTCCACTGCATCACCCGTGGCTGAGAACCCAGCATGTCTCGCGTCTCCACCACCGCCAAGCGTTACACCGGCTCCTCCTATACCAGTGCCTATAGCTCTTATGGCTCCTCCCTGACGCCCTCCTCCCTCAGCTCCTACACCTCCGACCGGGACAGGCTGCCCTCCTACAGGAGCAACGCTGCCTCCTCCTCGGGCTACTCCTCCTCCAGCTACCTGAGCAGCGCCGCCAGCCGCGCCCGCAACTACAGCACCTCCTCGGAGCTTGACCGGGGCCGGCCCATCCCCCGCACTGACCTCCTGAGCAGCAGCAGCCGGCGAAGCGAGAGCCTGAGCCGCACCCCGGTGAAGACCTATGGCTCGTCGGGCCTGAGCGGCGGCTCCGGTTACACTGGCTACAGCAGCTACTCCTCGTCCACCACGCCCAGCCGCTCCAGCTACCTCTCCTCGTCGCCCGGGGCCTCCAGCATCTCTCTCAGCCGCCGGAGGTCGTCAAGCCAGAGTGACCTGACGCGGGACCTGTCGTCCCTGGGCCTCACCGAGCCCACGTCCCCCTCCTGCTCCTCCTCCAGCGCCCTGAGGGGTTACCGGAGCAGGGCCAGCGATGTGGCCGACTCCTACAACAGCAGCCTGCAGAGCTCCAGTTATGGCTTGTCCCACAGCGCCACGCAGGAGGCCTTGAGCAGCAGCAGCCTAAAGAGCGGTGGTGGTAGCCGCTTCACCTCCTCCTATGAGAGGAGCGACAGCAGCAGCAATGGACGATCCAGCTCCCCCACCAGGGACTCCCTGGTAAGACCAGTGTTCTTCTGTTTGCTCAACTGTTTTGCTGTGATCTTAGATTTAGCCTCTCAGGCCACTGACATGGCAGACTGACACCATGTGGGGGCACTCATGGTCAGTACAGATGCTCTGCACAGTTACTATACAGTACTAAGATCCTGTGTTGGGGAACACTGTCACTCACTACACAGTATAAAATAGGCATTACACAATTGTCACAGTATTCATTCATTCGTACAGTATTGAATTAGAAAATGCATCTATGTCAGCTAGCTATATTAGGTCTATTTCCTATAAGAAAGGAAATGAATCTCACAGAGACAAGAACATGCTTAACAAAATCTCCAAGCCCCTATATGTAAGATTGTAAACATTCCTGTTGCCATAGCTCCCATAAGGTCCTCAGAAATTCAATTTCTCTCTATGATGATGAATCAGGAAGTTCCTCAGTGAGTCCGTAGCTATAGCCTGGTCCCAGATCTGTTTTTGCTGTATTGCCAACTCCTATGGGTCCTGCATGTTTGACGTGACAATGACCATAGGAGTTGGCAAGGCAGTGGGACCAGGCTAGACAAACAGGCTGTGTGTCTGTCTGTGTGTCACTAGCTATGTTTCCATGAACTTGTCCAGTGATTTAATTTTTTTTTTTAGATAAAATAGATTTATTTAACTATCGTGTGTCGTTAAAAACAGCTGGATGTAATGATGTCATACCAACAACAAAAAATGACCCGTTTAGGCAAATTGCGCATTTTATAAATTGTCGACAGCCTGTATGACATCCCCCCTATCATGTCTCAGGTAGACCGCAAAAGCCAGCATGGATAGAATGCAATAATTTACAAATATTTGCCATATTCTAATAATTCTTATGTGCCAACGTATCGCCACGGTTCGTGCCATGGTGAGACTTGCACTCCCGTAGATCTGTAATAATTGGATGATGAAACTTGCCAGCCAACCAGAAAAGCAAGGCAAAGCAATTCAGGCCTTGAAAGTCAGGATAGGCCTCCCGGGTGGCGCAGTGGTCTAAGGCTGCAGAGACTCTGGGTTCGAGCCCAGGCTCTGTCGCAGCCGGCTGCGACCTGGAGGCCCATTTGGCCTAGCGTCGTCCGGGTTAGGGAGGGTGTGGCCGGCAGGGATATCCTTGTCTCATCGCCCACTAGCGACTCCTGTAGCGGCCCGGGCGCAGGGCCAATTGTGCGCCGTCTCATGGGTCTCCCGGTTGCGGACGGCTGCGACACAGCCCGGGATCAAATCCGGGTCTGTAGTGACGCCTCAAGTACTCAGGAGGCCTCGCATGGAGAGTAATGACATCTGCGGAGGTGGCTGGCCTGGCTATCCTCCTCTCCCTCTCCTTAGAGAGCAGAGTGTGAATTAACCCAGTTACGGGATTAGCCCTGATTGCTGACAAAGCGATCTCTTTGACAAGGCTGTTTTGTTGTTGTTACTTTCGCAAACATCATCTATCATCTATCACCTGAGCATCAGGCTCAGGCAGACAACCGTTAGCCTCAATGCATCCTTCACTGAAGAGTTTCATTACAGCACATCAACAGCCTCTTTGCCTGCCTGAGCCTGATGCTTGTGATAGATGTTTGCGAAAGTAACAACAACAAAACAGCCTTGTCGACTTGGCTGGTTGTGAAACAAATGGTGGCAAACAACCGTCAGCCTGTTTACTGAAGCCACTCAAAGGTTGTATGGAATCGTCTCCGTAATTAACAGTTATCAATCAATGAGGGAATGAATCTCCTGGACTTGGAACAGTGGAACTGGGTTGCCTATTGGACCAAGAGGTTCAGATTTTGTAATTAATGTCACGAGAGGATTTCGTGAGCCCTGTGCTCGAATGTTCTCATCAAGTCATTTTAATTATCCTTCCTAATTCTCATAATGTTCCACCCGGACTGGTTTAGAGAAGGGAGTTTATACAATAAATCCCCTTACTATGACAGGAGAGTAGCCAGAGCAGGTGAAGTAAGGGCTAGGGGGTCATGTATAACTGTGATTGCGCTGTATGTGGGTTTGATTTAGGAGATATGGGCTGAAAGTTCACCCCACTCTAGAAGATCAACTTGCCAAAGGAGGTTTCTAACCGCAAGGGTCTTTCCTGGTTAAATAAAGGTTAGCATAAATAAATATCTGCGCTGAATCTTCATCCTGACTGTCAGGCATCCCTGTTGGCTGAGTAACAATGTTCTGTCAGCTCATCCCTGTTGGCTGAGTCACAATGTTCTGTCAGGCATCCCTGTTGGCTGAGTCACAATGTTCTGTCAGCTCATCCAGTCCAATGGTTAGGAGGAGTTTTTATGGAGTCATGTTTTGAGGAATGTGTTGGATTATGACTCAGTGAGACCAGTAGGACCAGCAGCTCCTCATCAGAGCAGCTCTCTCCCAGGCTGAGTGCTGGAAGGTCAGGATGGAAGAAGAGAGGTTGTGTAGGTCAAGTACACTGGTGTATTGATCATTCTAGGAAGACTGATTTTCGGCCCCTCCCTGCCCACTCTCAAAGACATCTAATTATTCACCTCTCTCTCATTGATTAACAAGATGTTGTGTTTTACACAAGCATCAAAAGACAACTGGCCTAGCTGCTTACTTTAACCAGGTTTCCATCCATTAATTACCTGATGCATGACAAAAGTCACGACAGGGCTGATAGAAACAGGACATTCCAGTACAATTTAATAATTGTTGATAAACAATTTGTTCGCTCGACGTGGTGGGATCTTTTTGTCTTTAAAATTAATGATGCGAGAAATGAAGGTGGACACATCTTTATGCGCACATATTGATATAATAAGCACCATATCGAAGTAAACTTGAGCTGTGTTTGAATACTCATACTAACCACACTAACTGTACTATTTGTGACGTGAATTGAGTATATTGTATTCTTATTGGTCATAGTATGGATATAGTTAGTAAGCCAAAAGTTCCCAGATGTCGTACTAAATTCACCAAAATATGAAGTATACACGGAGAGGACACTATTTCCGTACTTTATGGCATAATGCAATTCTTCAGGAAATGGGCGTGGCTTCACACCGTTTTCAGATTTGAAGAAAATGGCGGAAAATATGTAGTCGAAGTTGAGCAATGTAAAAAAGTAATGACTTTTCAAATAAGTTACCTTACACGTTATATTGGCTGACAATTTGTTAGCTACAGTTTTGAAGTCGGAAGTTTACATATACCTTAGCCAAATACATTTTATCTCAGTTTTTCAAATTTCCTGACATTTAATCCTAGTAAAAACTCCCTGTCTTAGGTCAGTTAGGATCACCACTTTATTTTAAGAATGTGAAATGTCAGAATAATAGTAGAGAGAATGATTTATTTCAGCTTTTATTTCATTCATTATATTCCCAGTGGGTCAGATGCAGGCAATTAGTATTTGGTAGCATTGCCTTTAAATTGTTTAACTTGGGTCATACATTTCCGGTAGCCTTTCACAAGCTTCCCATAATAAGATGGGTGAATTTTGGCCCATTCCTCCTGACAGAGCTGGTGTAACTGAGTCAGGGTTGTTCGCACATGCTTTTTCAGTTCTGCCCACAAATTTTCTATAGGATTGAGGTCAGGGCTTTGTGATGGCCACTCCAATACCTTGACTTTCTTGCCCTTAAGCCATTTTGCCACAACTTTGGAAGTATGCTTGGGGTCAATGTTCATTTGGAAGACCCATTTGCGACCAAACTTTAACTTCCTGACTGATGTTTTGAGATGTTGCCTCAATATATCTACATAATTTCCCTTCCTCATGGTGCCATCTATTTTGTGAAGTGCACCAGTCCCTCCTGCAGCAAAGCACCCCCACAACAAAGCACCCCCACAACAGCACCCCCACAGCACCCCCACAACATGATGCTGCCCCGTGCTACACGGTTGGGATGGTGTTCTTCGGCTTGCAAGCTTCCTCCAAACATAACAATGGTCATTATGGCCAAACAGTTCTATTTTTGTTTCATTAGACTAGAGGACATTTCTCGAAAAAGTACGATCTTTGTCCCCATATGCAGTTGCAAACCGTAGTCTGTTTCTTTATGGCGGTTTTGGAGCAGTGGCTTCTTCCTTGCTGAGCAGCCTTTCAGGTTATGTCGATATAGTACTCGTTTTATTGTGGATACTTTTGTACCTGTTTCCTCCAGCATCTTCACAAGGTCCTTTGCTGTTGTTCTGGGATTGATTTGCACTTTTCGCACCAAAGTACATTCATCTCTAGGAGACAGAACGTGTCTCCTTCCTGAGCGGTATGACGACTGCTTGGTCCCATGGTGTTTATACTTCTTATACTTCTTGTCAGATTTCAAATCAAATGTATTTATGTAGCCCTTCTTAAATCAGCTGATATATCAGTGCTGTACAGAAACCCAGCCTAAAACCCCAAACAGCAACCAATGCAGGTGTAGAAGCACGGTGGATAGGAAAAACTCCCTAGAAAGGCCAAAACCTAGGAAGAAACCTAGAGAGGAACCAGGCTATGAGGGGTGGCCAGTCCTCTTCTGGCCGTGCCGGGTGGAGATTATAACAGAACATGGCCAAGATGTTCAAATGTTCATAAATGACTAGCATGGTCAAATAATAATAATCAGAGTAGTTGTCGAGTGTGCAACAGGTCACCTCAGGAGTAAATGTCAGTTGGCTTTTCATAGCCGATCATTGAAAGTAATTCTACCGCTCCTGCTGTCTCTAGAGAGTTGAAAACAGCAGGTAGGGACAGGTAGCACGTCCGGTGAACAGGTCAGGGTTCCATAGCCGCAGGCAGAACAGTTGAAACTGGAGCAGCAGCAATCTTTTGATTTTCCCATGATGTCAAGCAAAGAGGCACTGAGTTTGAAGGTAGGCCTTGAAATACATCCACAGGTACACCTCCAATTGACTCATGATCCTAAACGAGGACCTAAGCGATATCTTAACTGCCATTGATAAGAAACAATACTGTGCAGCCATATTCATTGACCTGGCCAAGGCATCACCACATCCTCATCGGCAGACTCGATAGCCTTGGTTTCTCAAATGATTGCCTCGCCTGGTTCACCAAGGCGGAGATGTCATTTACAAAATAGCCTCCAATACCCTATTCAATAAATTGGATGCAGTCTATCACAGTGCCATCCGTTTTGTCACCAAAGCCCCATATACTACCCACCACTGCGACCTGTATGCTCTCGTTGGCTGGCCCTCGCTTCATAATCGTCGCCAAACCCACTGGCTCCAGGTCCTCTACAAGACCCTGCCAGGTAAAGTCCCCCCTTATCTCAACTCACTGGTCTCCATAGCAACACCCACCTGTAGCACGCGCTCCAGCAGGTATATCTCTCTGGTCACCCCCAAAACCAATTCTTCCTTTGGTTGCATCTCCTTCCAGTTCTCTGCTGCCAATGACTGGAACGAACTACACAAATCTCTGAAACTGGAAGCACATCTCCCTCACTAGCTTTAAGCACCAGCTGTCAGAGCAGCTCACAGATTACTGCACCTGTACATAGCACATCTATAATTTAGCCCAAACAACTACCTCTCCCCCTACTGTATTTATTTATTTATTTTGCTCCTTTGCACCCCATTATTTATATCTCTACTTTGCACATTCTTCCACTGCAAATCTACCATTTCAGTGTTTTACTTGCTATATTGTATTTACTTCGCCACCATGGCCTTTTCTTTTGCCTTTACCTCCCTTATCTCACCTCATTTGCTCACATTGTATATAGACTTATTTTTCTACTGTATGTTTGTTTTACTCCATGTGTAACTCTGTGTTGTTGTATGTGTCGAACTGCTTTGCTTTATCTTGGCCAGGTCGCAATTGTAAATTAGAACTTGTTCTCAACTTGCCCACCTGGTTAAATAAAGGTGAAATAAAATAAATAAATAAAAATGATGTCAATTAGCCTATCAGAAGCTTCTAAAGCCATGACATAATTTTCTGGAATTTTCCAAGTTGTTTAAAGGCACAGTCAACTTAGTGCATGTAAACTTCTGACCCACTGGAATTGTGATACAGTGAATTATAAGTGAAATAATCTGTCTGTAAACAATTTTGGGAAAAATTACTTGTGTCATGCACAACGTAGATATCCTAACCAACTTGCCAAAACTATAGTTTGTTAACAAGAAATTTGTGGAGTGGTTGAAAAACAAGTTTTAATGACTCCAACCTAAGTGTATGTAAACTTCCGACTTCAACTGTACTTTGTCCAAAAGAACCACATAGCATATCATTACAGCAGTATGTACTGGCATGTTGTTAACTAGCTACCTAATGTTACTTATACTTCAAACTTGCCAGTGTATTAACGATAGGCTGTCTAACTAACTACCCAACGTTTATTGACTTGATTATTGCCGTCATTATTAGCTTAGCTAAATGGTATTGTCTTTGTGCGTTCTCAATGGATATTCGGGTGCTTTCGTAAATTCGCTCTGGCTAGCTACTCCAATTTCAGAGGACTCTCGTCTGAGTGTGCCAGAGCACAGAATAATTCATTTACGAGCGCTCAACACCCGTTGAATATGGCCGACGTCAGTAAACGTTGGCAAAAAAAGCGTAATTAAATTGTCTACATATTGTCTACATACCACCACAGACCTAGGTTGGCACTAAAACCGCACTCAATGAGCTGTATTCCGCTATAAGTAAACAGGAACACGCTCATCCAGTGGCGGCTCTCCTAGTGGCCGGGGACTTTAATGGCCGGGGACTTTAATGCAGGGAAACTTAAATCAGTTTTACCTAATTTCTATCAGCATGTTAAATGTGCAACCAGAGGGAAATAAATTTGAGATCACTTTTACTCCACACACAGAGACACGTACAAAGCTCTCCCTCGCCCTCCATTTGGTAAATCTGACCATAACTCTATCCTCATGATTCCTGCTTACAAGTAAACATTAATGAAGGAAGCACCAGTGACTCAGTCTATAAGGTAGTGGTCAGATGATGCAGATGCTAAACTACATGACTGTTTTGCTAGCACAGACTGGAATATATTCCGGGATTCTTACGAGGGCATTGAGGAGAACACCACATCAGTCACTGGCTTTATCAATAAGTGCATTGAGGACGTCGTCCCCACAGTGACTGTACGTACATACCCCAACCAGAAGCCATGGATTACAGGCAACATTCGCATTGAGCTAAACTGTAGAGCTGCCGCTTTCAAGGAGCGGTACTCTAACCCGAAAGCTTATAAGAAATCCTGCTATGCCCTCCGAACCATCAAACACGCAAAGCGTCAATACACGAATAAGATCGAATCGTACTACACCAGCTCCGACGCTCGTCGGATGTGGCAGGGTTTGTAAACTATTGCAGACTACGAAGGGAAGCATAGCCAAGAGCTGCCCAGTGACACGAGCCCACCAGAAGAGCTAAATAACTTCTATGCTCGCTTCGAGGCAAGTAACACTGAAACATGCATGAGAGCATCAGCTGTTCTGGATGACTGTGTGATCACACTCTGCGCAGCAAACGTGAGTAAGACCTTTAAACAGGTCAACATTCACAAGGCCATTGGGCCAGACGGATTACCAGGACGTGTACTGGTATGCGCTGACCAACTGGCAAGTGTCTTCATTGACATTTTCAACCTCTCCCTGTCTGAGTCTGTAATACCAACATGTTTCAAGCAGACCACCATAGTCCCTGTGCCCAAGAACACTAAGGTAACCTGCATAAATGAGTACCGACCCGTAGCACGTCTGTAGCCATGAAATGCTTTGAAAGGCTGGTCATGGCTCACATCAACACCATTATCCCAGAAACCCTAGACCCACTCCAATTTGTATATCGCACCAACAGATCCACAGATGAGTCAATCTCTATTGCACTCCACTCTGCCCTTTCCCACCTGGACAAAAGGAACACCTATGTGAGAATGCTATTCATTGACTACAGCTCAGTGTTCAGCACCATAGTGCCCTCAAAGCTCCACTAAGCTAAGGACCCTGGGACTAAACACCTTCCTCTACAACTGGATCCTGGACTTCCTAACGTGCCGCCCCCAGGTGGTAAGGGTAGGTAACAACACATCCGCCACACTGATCCTCAACACGGGGGCTCCTCAGGGGTGTGTGCTCAGTCCCCTCCTGTACTCACTGTTCACTCATGACTGCATGGCCAGGCACGACTCCAACACCATCATTAAGTTTGCTGATGACACAACAGTGGTAGGCCTGATCAACGACAACGATGAGACAGCCTATAGGGAGGAGGTCAGAGACCTGACTGTGTGGTGCAAGGAAAATAACCTCTCCCTCAACGTGATCAAGACAAAGAAGATGATTGTGGACTACAGGAAAAGGAGGACCGAGCACGCCCCCATTCTCATCTACGAGGCTGTAGTGGAGCAGTTTGAGAGCTTCAAGTTCCTTGGCGTCCACATCACCAACAGACTAACATGGTCCAAGCACACCAAGACAGTTGTGAAGAGGGCATGACAAAACCTGTTCCCCCTCAGAGACTGAAAAGATTTGGCATGGGTCCTCAGATCCTCAAAAGATTTTACAGCTGCACCATCGAGAGCATCCTGACGGGTTGCATCACTGCCTGGTATGGCAACTGCTCGGCCTCCAACCGCAAGGCACTACAGAAGGTAGTACGTACAGCCCAATACATCACCGGGACCAAGCTTACCTCAATTACCTCGACACTGGTGCCTCCGCACATTGACACATTGACTCTTTTCCCCGCTATTGTTATTTACTGCTGCTCTTTAATTATTCCTTTTTCTGATCTCTTACTTTTAAAGAAAATGTTGGTTAAGGGCTTGTAAGTAAGCATTCCACTGTATTTGGCGCATGTGACAAATAATGATTTGATTTGATAGTATGGGTATTCAAACACAGGTTTTGGGTCACGTGATGGCATGTTGTGTGGTCTTCCCACTATGACTCGGGAAAGCATGCAGTTTGTTAGGCTACAAATGAACTTTGTTGATGAACTTTCCACAGGGTGGTGAAAGTGCGTGGTGATGATCTTGATACTCCTTTCCAATAAATACTGAGGGTCTTATTCTGGTGACAGGTGACATGATGATCGATGCATGGCTGCCATTTGACAAATATCAAATGATCTCGCTCTTATCCAAGATAATCTCATCATAATGTAGGCTAGCCTCCCGCACTTGATCTGCGAGCTGCTGGCTAGAGTGCAGGTGCCAAAACCAGAGTGGGCACATTTGCTATAATATAACACAACAGTTTTTGTGACAAAACCATTGGTAGAGTTTAAAATGCAATTTGTATTCGGTACATAGGAATTTAACTGCAAAAGTTATTTTCATGTGCACTACGTCATCACGCACAGTTTGATGAAAACATCTATTGTGGGAACATTTTGAATATTCACATGAAAATCTGTCGCCAATTAAAGGGAAACCGAGCTAATGATATCAATCAATCAATTGTATTTTATAAAGCCCTTTTCCCTTGTTAAGGTTAACAGCATCATGAACTCTACAAAGTAGCAGGACATTTTAGCCAAAACTCTGGTGTCCTCAGCCAGGAGGCTGAAACTTGGCCGCAAGTGGATCTTCCAGCAAGACAATAACCCCAAGCACACATCAAATTCCACAACTAAACGGTTAATAGACCACAAAATCAACATTTTGCAATGACCATCTCAGCCCCCATTGAAAACCTGTGATTTGAATTGAAGAGGGCCGTCCATAAGCGCAGACAAAGGATATCAAGGATCTGGAAAGATCATGTATGGTAGAATGGTCTAAGATCCTTCCCAATGTGTTCTTTCAATGTCATAAAACATTTTAGAAAAAGGCTCAGTGTCGTTATCCTCGCAAGGAAAGGGTGCTAGAGTATTGAAAACAGGGGTGCCAATCATTTGGACGCCTATCATTTTTAGATTTGTTACTTGTTAACAAAATCTCTTTCTCTTAGCAATTGTATTAGTATAAAATAATATACATTTTTGGAGAATACAATATAGTTCAGTATTTGTATTATTAATTTTATACTGTATTTCTTGCTCATCTTTATCAAGGGTGGCAATAATTCTGGCTTATTGCAGCATAGATACTGGGGACCGAGACAGGGAATGTCGGAGGACACTGTAGCCCCGTTCAAAGTTACCCCTGGCCAACCATGCAGGATAAACCTACCCACTTTGCCAAAGCAAGCCCCCACACCACTTAAAGAGCAACTGCCCCTAAACACCAACTTCTCAGAGAACAGCCCATGTGGCATCAATGTGAGTCCAACATTTATTCTACTGTCAAAATGTACTACAAAGTGAAAATAAGATCATTTTAGAGTTCTGTGAGAATTGTGGTCGTGACTGCATCACAACTTTAATGGGTTGGGTTTGTTACAATCCTGCCCACATGCCCACAGCTTGCAGCACACAAGTAATCATAGATTTGGACTGCAGCTGCCTATGGGGGATAATTTGGACCATTGGTAAATTACACAATGTACATGGAACAATATGTTAAAATTCCAATATCTCCAAATTTCAATGACCTAAAAACCTTAAACCAATGATAAATTGTAAAAATTCATATACAAATATTGAAAGCATTTAATGAAAAAAATAAAAGGTGTGAAACATGAAATTGTCTAATTTACATTGTGTAATTTATTGACGGTCCTTAACTATCCCCGGGAGATAGGCTATCCAATGTCAAACCAACTTTGCCACAGTCGCACACCAGCTGGCTAAAGCCAATTGGCAAAATAATTTCAAACTCACGTTTGAATTCAGTCATGGCCACTACCATTTCTTAATGAAACAAATCTAAAAACGAGGCCAAATCACAAAGGGCAGTCGCCCTTTAAGTGATATCAACAGACAATTGACTTACTACCCTGAGACAAGGCTGAGTATAGCCCACAAAGATCTCTCCCCACCGCACGAGCCTGAGGGGTCGCAAAACCGGACCGGATGATTACATCAATAACTCAACCCACCCAAGGGAATTGAGAATAGCGAAAAAAGCCTGGCATGACAAGATGCGCTCTGGTAGCGACGGAATGGGAGAGTGCGAGCAAAATAGTGGCTCAGCCCCCGTAATAAGATTCCTAGTGGAGAGTAGGGTGGTTCGTCACTCCATTGCCTTGCTGTTCACCTTTGCACCCTTGGGCCAGACTACACTCAATCGTAGGACCTGCTGAAGAGAAGAGTCTTCAGTAAAGACTTATAGGTTGAGACTGAATCTGCGTCTCTCACATGGATCGGCAGACCATTCCATAAAAGAGGAGCTCTAAAGGGGAAAGCCCTGCCTCCAGCTGTTTGCTTAGAAATTCTAGGAGCAATAAGAAATCTTATTGACCGTAGCATACGTGTAGGTATGTACGGCAGGACCAAATTAGAGAGATAAGTACAAGCAAGTCCATACAATGCTTTGTAGGTTAACAGTCAAACCTTGAGATCAGCCCTAGCCTTAATAGGAAGACAGTAGAGAGGCTAGCACAGGAATAATACTGTAAGATCAAAGTTTGGGGTTCTAGTCACGATTCTAGCAGCTGCATTTTGCACTAGCGGAAGTTTTAGTGCCTTATCCAGTTAGCCGGAGAGTAGAGCAGTGCAGTAGTCTAATCTTAAAGTGACAAAAGCAAATTCAAAGGTAAACTCGATGTATTCGGCTGTGATGATGCCTAGTCAACTGAAACCGTTCCTAATTAAGAGCGTCAGAAGTGGGTAGGATGACGAGTGATTGGGTGCCACCTCCTGTGACTGTTAGCAAGCGGCATTGTAAAATAGGCCTCCATGCCTATTATACTGCGCGTCCTTGGGAGTCGATCCACATAAGCCTACTGCGTGGGATTTGTGTTCAGCCTCACAAAGCTGATTGACCGACGAACCATGGGAAAACATTGTGAAGGAATTTCCAGTTTTGTGACGCCATCCTGATCTCACATCATGCCATTTTATGTCATATAGCCAGGCACGGCCCGGCAAATGGTTTAATCCTAAAGCTCAGTGCTGCCTGCTCCAGCTGTTGCACACTACCCAGTGCCCTGGGTTGTATTCATTAAGGCACACTATAGCAAAATGTTCTGCAACGGAAAAAAATAAAATGAGCGTTTCTTATCGGTCAAGTTCAGGTACTCCCTCCCTAATTCAGTTAGTTTTCTTCCATTTGGAGCATAATACAACCCCAATACACAGCTCCTAGTTACAACGAACAATGGCATCGACATTAGAAGTGGCACTGAGAATAATACCTCCGTTATTTTCACCAAATCCCATAAACTAATTTTCAATGCCAAATCACTGGTGTGGTGGAATCTAACTCTAAACTCCCTCGTGGCAGTGGTCCTAGAAATAGCCCTGGCAGTAAAGTCAACTCCATCATCCTATCTCTTGACCCGGGGCGAGCTGGCTGGCACAGTCCTGGACACAGTAATAATAACGCTGTGTAGTGCTACACCTTCATGCACAGCCTACTGTTCTGTCTTCATACTGTTCTATAGTCTGGGGTGGAAAAGCCTGGGCTTTAAAAACCTAGCTTTTAGGCTACTTCTCTATCACCCTTAGCGCTAAGTTTGAGTTACATAGGCCTACTGTGTTCTATAGTCCGCACAGCAACCCTTTTCCCTTTACCTGAGAGGGCTAGGAGGAGTTTTGGGTGGCTGAATAAGTGGCCAGGTCCTTACAACAGGTACTAACACACTTTCAGAACCATTGTACAACTCCTGTCAGATGAGACCCCCGGCTTCCCATTATGTGTCCGCAACTCTGCATAAGTGATGCCAGCCTATCACACGTGGGGGAAATTTGTCTGTCGTTTGTCTCTTGGTTGCTTTAGCCTAAGTCTGGCCACCTTGTTCAGTCCGATACAGTAGCATAATGCTTTGCTGAAAATGTAACGCCAGTCTGGTCTGTGTGAGAGCTTTAATACTGAGCCCTCTGGAAAACAATTACCCAGAACTCATTAGGCATTGTATTAATTCCGAGGAGTTTAGAGGGCGGGATCGTGAGAAATAGGTCTACCACTCAGCAAGCTGCCCATGATGTCAAACAGTAGCCTAACATTCACACTGCTCAACGTCAACATCTGGTTGGCTGTTGAATTTAAAGCCTTGGGGAGTGGATTCAAACAGTTCAGTGTGTAGCCAAACTGTATCTCTGTACTCTACTTGGCACTGAGAACAGCAGGCCTTTTGATGTTGGTATTTTAAGTGCAACGATGACCATTCAGAGCGTTTTCCTCCTTTCCGTTCCAGTCAGTGCCCGCAGAATGATGAGTAGCCTAAATATCAACAGAAACACAAAGTCCTTTCCATTAATGTTGTGTTCTGTATTTGAGTGACTGTTGGGTTTAGCCTAGTTTCAGAACTTTGAAATGTAGCCTAGCTTTATGCTGAACCATGGTATTACTTTCCTTTTGGTTGTGCTGACCAATTTGGGTGTTTACTTAAACAATTGAATCTCCTTGACATGCCCTTATCTAGGAAATGTGGTTGGCAGATGTTCATTGATCAAATGTGTAATGATTTGCCTAGCTAACCAGGTCTTTATCTCAGAAGTCAAAATACAAAAATTGATTTCTTTGTCGTGTTTTGTAGTTTGCTATCCTTTAGGCTCTGTGTTTTCTTGCATCTCCCCTCAAGGTGGGATTGTTTTACACACACACACATGCTCAGCCTGGTGAGTAATGGAATGTGTTCCTTGGCTGTTTGTTGTGTACACATGCTAGGTCACAAGACTGAGCCGAGGACATACTGCTCTCTCTCTCTCTTTCCCATTTAGCCTACACATCACCTCAATGAAACCCAGTATGTACAACAATATACCTCTCCTCTTGACTCACATTCATGTTTTGAATATTTTATTGAACCTTTATTTATCAAGGTTAGTCTCATTGAGATCAAATCTATGTTTCAAAAGAGTCCTGGTTCAGACAAGACAGCAGTTGTAGGGGGAACAAATGTTTCAGACAAATATCAGACATAACAACTTACAGACTTAGACACCATAAACAGAATGTGGTCGTAGACGACACATACATTACAGAAACAGACGCAATGCTCACGGCTTTTAATAAAGTTAGTCCGGTACAATTTAGCTCAGATGAGCATGAGTCACGTCACAGCCAGCAATGCTTTTGGTAGGACATGTGAATTTTAACGTCAGATTCCTTCTAGATCAGAAGCGCAATTACAGAGGAAGACATTTCGAAAGCCCAAAGGCTAAAGAAGTAGCTGTGGCAGCATGAAAGCAGTTTTGGTTCATTAACCCATAATCTATGGCAGTGTTGTTATATTTTAGTAGACCTATCTAGTAGATCATTTCATATGGAATCAAGGCAATAGTCTAGGTAGCTTATAGGTAGACAGTTCTCCTGGCAGCGGTCTGCTGTTCGCGCTAGGCCTAATGCTACTCTCTGCAGCTGTTATCCTACTCTGACTGAAGTTTTAGACCAGCTTCATATCGTCTCCTGTTTACCAATCCCCTTTCTTGGCAGACCGCTGTTCTATGTGTGACTGGTATGGGGAAATGTCATTCTGATCTCCTCAAATGTAATAGGCAACATCATTGCAAATACAATTATCTGTGTCTGTACTCTGTACTTTTCCAATGCCTATGCCATTTGTTAGGTTTTAAGAGAGGTGGTGAACTTGAAATGGAGTGATGGAATTTTAGCTGCCTAAAGGCATCTGTATTTTCCCACTCACTTTTTTAATCCTAATGAATCGGGGTATTTTTAGACTTTGAGCAAGAGGGGTGAGCAACA
Source organism: Oncorhynchus mykiss (assembly GCF_057628025.1). Taxonomy (NCBI): domain Eukaryota; kingdom Metazoa; phylum Chordata; class Actinopteri; order Salmoniformes; family Salmonidae; genus Oncorhynchus; species Oncorhynchus mykiss. Next base: position 11,106,053 of record NC_143048.1, read on the forward strand.
AGATTGAGTGTTGAAGCCTGTAAACAAGCAAACATGTTTGTCTCTCATAAGGTGAGAGTTCAGAACTAACGGTGCTAAATGTTTATTACAGAGGGTGTCAAGTCAGCACTTTTCACTTTTATTGATTAACAGGAAATTGACAATGGTTTGTCAATTATTCCTATTTGTTCCATGTTCTACCCTACAATCTGTTTGTACCATCTTGTAAAACCTCACCTTTTGTACTTCTCACCTTTTGGTACTGTATGTAGCTCAAATATATTAGGCCTACCATATTCTCCTTCAGCAGAATTTTCACATTGCAGAGAATGAGCTCTTCTTTACTAGGAATTTACAAAAAAGGCTTGATCCTGATGTTTCTCCCCATCTGCCACAACGAACAGAAGAGCCATACTGTAGGCATCACAGTTTGACCTTCAAAATAGCCTGAAAACCTCATGCTGTGGCTGAGTTGCAGGTGTCAGAATTAACAGTCTTCCTCTGTGAAGCTATCTACAGTTGAAGTCGGAAGTTTACATACACTTAGGTTGGAGTCATTAAAACTCGTTTTTCAACCACTCCACAAATGTCATGTTAACAAACTATAGTTTTGGTAAGTTGGTTAGGACATCTACTTTGTGCATGACACAAGTCATTTTTCCAGCAATTGTTTACAGACAGATTATTTCACTTAAAATTCACTGTATCACAATTCCAGTTGGTCAGAAGTTTACATACACTAAGTTGACTGTACCTTTAAACAGCTTGGAAAATTCCAGAAAATTATGTCATGGCTTTAGAAGCTTCTGATAAGCTTATTGACATAATTTGAGTCAATTGGAGGTGTACCTGTGGATGTATTTCAAGGCCTACCATCAAACTCAGTGCCTCTTTGCTTGACATCATGAGAAAATCAAAAGAAATCAGCCAAGACCACAGAAAAAAAATTGTAGACCTCAACAAGTCTGGTCCATCCTTGGGAGCAATTTCCAAACGCCTGAAGGTACCACATTCATCTGCACAAACAATAGTACGCAAGTATAAACACCATGGGACCACACAGTCGTCATACTGCTCAGGAAGGAGACATGTTCTGTCTCCTAGAGATGAACGTACTTTGGTGCAAAAAAGTGCAAATCAATCCCAGAACAACAGCAAAGGACCTTGTGAAGATGCTGGAGGAAACAGGTACAAAAGTATCTATGTCCACAGTAAAACGAGTCCTACAGTGGGACAAAAAAGTATTTAGTCAGCCACCAATTGTGAAAGTTCTCCCACTTAAAAAGATGAGAGAGGCCTGTAATTTATCATAGGTACACTTCAACTATGACAGGCAAAATGAGAAAAAAAATCCAGAAAATTACATTGTAGGATTTTTAATGAATTTATTTGCAAATTATGGTGGAAAATAAGTATTTGGTCACCTACAAACAAGCAAGATTTCTGGCTCTCACAGACCTGTAACTTCTTCTTTAAGACCTGTATTAATGGCACCTGTTTGAACTTGTTATCAGTATAAAAGACACCTGTCCACAACCTCAAACAGTCACACTCCAAACTCCACTATGGCCAAGACCAAAGAGCTGTCAAAGGACACCAAAAACAAAATTGTAGACCTGCACCAGGCTGGGAAGACTGAATCTGCAATAGGTAAGCAGCTTGGTTTGAAGAAAATCAACTGTGGGAGCAATTATTAGGAAATGGAAGACATACAAGACCACTGATAATCTCCCTCGATCTGGGGCTCCACGCAAGATCTCACCCCGTGGTGTCAAAATGATCACAAGAACGGTGAGCAAAAATCCCAGAACCACACGGGGGGGACCTAGTGAATGACCTGCAGAGAGCTGGGACCAAAGTAACAAAGCCTACCATCAGGAACACACTACGCCGCCAGGGACTCAAATCCTGCAGTGCCAGACGTGTCCCCCTGCTTAAGCCAGTGCATGTCCAGGCCCGTCTGAAGTTTGCTAGAGCGCATTTGGATGATCCAGAAGACGATTGGGAGAATGTCAAATGGTCAGATGAAACAACAATATAACTTTTTGGTAAAAACTCAACTCGTCGTGTTTGGAGGACAAAGAATGCTGAGTTGCATCCAAAGAACACCATACCTACTGTGAAGCATGGGGGTGGAAACGTCATGCTTTGGGGCTGTTTTTCTGCAAAGGGACCAGGACGACTGATCCGTGTAAAGGAAAGAATGAATGGGGCCATGTATCGTGAGATTTTGAGTGAAAACCTCCTTCCATCAGCAAGGGCATTGTAGATGAAACGTGGCTGGGTCTTTCAGCATGACAATGATCCCAAACACACCGCCCGGGCAATGAAGGAGTGGCTTCGTAAGAAGCATTTCAATGTCCTGGAGTGGCCTAGCCTGTCTCCAGATCTCAACCACATAGAAAATCTTTGGAGGGAGTTGAAAGTCTGTGTTGCCCAGCAACAGCCCCAAAACATCACTGCTCTAGAGGAGATCTGCATGGAGGAATGGGCCGAAATACCAGCAACAGTGTGTGAAAACCTTGTGAAGACTTACAGAAAACTTTTGACCTCTGTCATTGCCAACAAAGGGTATATAACAAAGTATTGAGATAAACTTTTGTTATTGACCAAATACTTATTTTCCACCATAATTTGCAAATAAATTCATTAAAAATCATACAATGTGATTTTCTGGATGTTCTTTCTTATTTTGTCTGTCATAGTTGAAGTGTACGTATGATGACAATTACAGGCCTCTCTCATCTTTTTAAGTGGGAGAACTTGCACAATTGGTGGCTGACTAAATACTTTTTTGCCCCACTGTATATCGACATAACCTGAAAGGCCGCTCAGCAAGGAAGAAGCCACTGCTCCAAAACCATCATAAAAAAATCCAGACTACGGTTTTCAACTGCACATGGGGACAAATATCGTACTTTTTGGAGAAATGTCCTCTGGTCTGGTGAAACAAAAATACAACTGTTCGGTCATAATGACCATCGTTATGTTTGAAGGAAAAAGGGGGAGGCTTGCAAGCCAAAGAACACCATCCCAACCGTGAAGCACGGGGGTGGCAGCATCATGTTGTGGGGGGTGCTTTGCTGCAGTGGGGACTGGTGCACTTCACAAAATAGATGGTATCATGAGGGAGGAAAATGATGTGGATATATTGAAGCAAAATTTCAAGACATCAGTCAGGAAGTTAAAGCTTGGTTGCAAATGGTCTTCCAAATGGACAATGACCCCAAGCATACTTCCAAAGTTGTGGCAAAATGACTTAAGGACAACAAAGTCAAAGTATTGGAGTGGCCATCACAAAGCCCTGACCTCAATCCTGTAGAAAATTTGTGGGCAGAACTGAAAAAGAGTGTGTGAACAAGGAGGCCTACTTACTTGACTCAGTTACACCAGCTCTGTCAGGAGGAATGGGCCAAAATTCACCCATCTTATTATGGGAAGCTTGTGAAAGGCTACCGGAAATGTATGACCCAAGTTAAACAATTTAAAGGCAATGCTACCAAATACTAATTGAGTGCATGTAAACTTCTGACCCACTGGGAATATAATGAATGAAATAAAAGCCTAAATAAATCATTCTCTCTACTATTATTCTGACATGTCACCTTCTTAAAATAAAGTGGTGATCCTAATTTACCTAAAACGGGGAATTTTTACTAGGATTAAATGTCAGGAATTGTGCAAAAACAGTTTAAATGTATTTGGCTAAGGTGTATGTACACTTCCGACTTCAACTGTATGAAGAGATGTATTATTACAGCCATGGTCAATAGCCTAACAGATTATGAGCTTGTAGTACAGTAGTAGTAGCCTACTCTCCCCAACACGATATACTGTACTCCTCTGAAATGTAGTCCTGCGTTGAATGAATGGGTCTCACGCTGAGTAGCCCTTCAGAAAAGCCTTATTCGACCGTGAATGTGTTGTATCTCTCTGCTTGATGTATGGACAACGGGAATGAATGTTCCACGGGTGTCATCGGAAGCACCATTCGAGTAATAAGCATAAACGTAATTCGTAGAAATGTGAATGGACCACATGGTGTTTGACGTCGGAGAGGTTTGTGGCAGCGGCTGACGTCTGTTGTACTAAACCGAAAAGAGGCGTGTCTTCGGGGTTGTAAAAACGATGGAGAGGCAGTGGTCATTTACTTCTCAAACAGCCCGGTGATTGATATACTGCACGAGTGAAATTGTTTTGATTTGCGTATACTCAAGGTCTTCGATTTCTGAAATATATAGGGGAGAAAAAAAGACCTTGCTCAGTCTGTTTTCATTGCGAAACTATTTCATTCATGTATTGTTTATGTGTTTTTTCATGATATCAGGAGTGTCAGTCTGGTATATATCGCTTGTAAATCAAGTGTAGATGAGATGAATGGCTCGGTTTTTCTTGACAACCGCAAAAAGGAAACGAACAAGCTCGAGCAAAAATACTGATATATTCGTAACGTAGGCTACACTTTCATACAAAGATCCTGCGACATAGAATATCAGGAGAACGAGCGCAACTCCCGGTGAATCAAGAGCGCACCGGCTCTATCTGCCTGATACCGGCAGAGCATCAGAACACACCGGTAGCCGACTATATCAGACAGTCATCATGCCCAGCATGAGACAGTCATACACGGTGACCGTACCCGAAGAACCCCCGGCCTCGGTTTTCCCGTTCTTGAAGCAAGAGATGCGGCGGAAAAGCTCGAGCATGTCTGGCTCCGTGCTGGTGTCAACCTTTGTAGGACTTCTCATTAATCAAGCCAAGGTAAAACATTTAAAAAAAACAAGAGAGGATATATTGGCACCAAGATAAACTATCGAATGTTTGTCTGCGAATTAGTTACAGTAATATATATGTGTTGTTAATCAATAAGGATCTAGGATTGATGTTGCGTTTCCTGGATGAAAATCACTAGGGGTTCTTCTACACGGCATTGACGGCGATATAGCGTTGCAGTCACTCTAGCAGTAGCCTAAACCCCCGCTAAACCTCTGTGGAGGATCAGTATTCTGGCAGGTCATTAGACTAGTTATACAATCTCAAATTAATCTCACTCCATAGCAGGCCTTTGATACATTATATTACATAGCCTAGGCCTGTATCAGAATATATTTAGAATGGGGTTTTGTATTCTTTTTTTATTATGCAACATCTGTGATATCGTATGGGACAATATATCCCACCCTCTCGCTATTTTTATCCATAATTCCATGTCCATAGAGAGAAACAAATCAAGGTACAATTGTTGGTCAAGGGGTCTATTTTCAGACTGATGTTGAAATCATCTGACATGAGCTAATGGTGTTTATGGCTCTAGCAGTGACTGGATTACTCGTTGGTCAACAGTCACCCACTGTAGTCTAATGATTGACTATTTTATTACAACCTTCAACGTTGACACTTCATTGATCATCTTCAATAATCGGGGTTCCTCCTAGAGAGAGTGTATTGAACGTTTCAGGAAAACAAACTCAATAGAAGGAGCGGAGCGGCATGACTGAAAGCGCCTGGCTACTCTATCTTTGGCTCCCAGGCTTCGCTCTCATGAGGCGAAAGCCTGTGGCAGACGCTAGTATCTGGCTATCACAATGAAGAGTGTTTTTTTTCTTCTTCTCGCTTGTCCCTCATGTTTTATCTATGGCTCATATTAGATCTTGCGAGGCTTTTCTATAACCTGTTTTGGGAACGTGTTGCTATTGTTTCAGTGCATTATCTTGGTCTTGAATAGTCTTGAGAGACAAGTGGATGTAAATATCAATTGATTAAGCTGGCCCATGACTGGTCCATCCATGACTCATCCATGGCTGGTCCATGACTGGTCAGTCACTCCATGTGAAGACAGTTGGTGGGTTGCTGTTGTTGTTGTCCCCCAACAGGGGCCAGGCACAGGGAGATTAGAACATGCTGTTCTCCATCTCCAGCAGCCATCAACACAACACAACCCCGCTGCCAGCTAATGATTATAGCGCATTCCATGGAGCAAGGTGGAACCGTGTCAGGCAGGCCAGGCCTATTCAACCCATTCAGGGCTCAACTTGTTTCATCATGAGATAGTTCAGCTCAGTATCGATGTCAGTGACGGCCAAGGGCCACGGAACCCAAAACAGCAAAACAACAGATAACATTTAAATCAAATGTCTCGGATTGGTAGTGTGGTGGCAGTAATCATGGTATGTGTAAATACATTCCGAGTGCAAGGCAATTCATTAATCGGTCTCTGTGTTACGTGAAAACCAGGCCCACGTTTGTATCTGTAGATGGAATGACTGTAGACGAGAGATTGGACTACTGTAGCTACAGTTTGAACCAAACATGGCCTACTACTGAATGGCCTCCATCATGGATTTGGAGTAATGGATGTGCCTGGGCATGTTTTAACGCTCCACATAGCCTGGTCCTAGAAGTGTTCTGGCATGACAATAGGAGTTGGCAAGACAGCATGGGACCTGCACGGCTAGCATTCAGACAGAGAGTACAATATTGGTCCTTTTGCACAGATATTCTTCATTTGTTGCTGTCACACAACACAGGCTGGGAGCAGCACAGGGGCAGTATACAGGGATATTGAAGCCGGTAACGCTGCCTGTTCTGCAAATTTCACCGCAGGCAGCTCGGGGGGGTTTGAACCGGCAACCTTTTCCGATCACAAGGTGATTGGTGCACTGCTATGATGATTAACAGCAGTGGGCTTCTTGCATGTGCTGGGGCTTGTCATACCACTGTGAAGACTAAGAGTTCTATAACTAAGTTTATCATCAAAGGTTAATGAATAAGACATTTTCATAATGGGGGACACGGATTCATCTGTTGCTAGTCCAAAGAAGAACACTGGTCGGTCAGTCAGTTCATCAGTAAGTCACACTAAAGCCCTTGCCAGATGTTGTGAGTGTGACCAAGTGCGTTTGTCATATTGTCCTCTATCTTGTTCATGTAAAAATAGCGTTCCCTGGGAGAGAGGCTGTCAGGATGACTTCTGCAGTGACAGTCACACCGCTCTGACAGCAACCAGCCAATGGGAACGCGGCAGCCAGTTCTGAAGGAAAGGTGCTATTTTGGGCTCTGATGATATTACTCAGCAAAGTACGGCACATGGTGACGTCATGGGGCTCATTCCGGAAAACTCTTCTGGAGGTGAAAAGCGGTGTGAGTTTGTTATGAGCATTATCCAGTATGATCCTTGCCTTGCAGCGACCTAATAATCTGCCCTTCCTCCTGAAGTGTAGCCTACACTCGCACACTACTTGCCACAAATGTAAAAGCATTGGATTTGTGGGGGCTACAAAAGGAATCATACCAGTCAATTCCTTTCAAATGAAGGGAAGTGAACAAGTGAACACGAGGGGGAAAATGAGATATATTGTCTCGGACAGTAGGAACCAACCCATTACAAGGAACTGACTGTATACCAATAACTGACAACAGGAAATGTTTTGTTCATGTGGTCGCGGACTAATAAATCACTTTATTTTACGTTGGAATTGAGAAAGAAGGATTTAGATAATCCTGAGTTAATTAAACTGTTGGATGGGTTTTTCTATCCTGTTGGGAAAGGGGGACAGATGGCGTTGGGTTATTTATGTAATAGTGAAACGCTACAGCCCGTCCCAAGTTTGTGTTCTCTTAACTGGAACACACTGTCTGGTTGAACTCCCAGACACCAGGAGCACATGGGTGTGTGTCTGTTTTTCACTGTGTGTCCTGTGGTGATTGGTCACTCCTGCGGTCATGGGGAGAGACTAGGGAGGGAGGCTATATGAGCCAGCCCGGAACAGAACATGCAGGTGAGGGTTGCTGGAGAGCTTCAGTCAGGGTCACTTCAGTGTTATATTGAGGTCCACTGGAAGCTGGATTGGGTTCCCTCTCCTGTGCCCCAGCAGCGCTGTGCTCTACATCAACCCATAAAAACATAATTGTGTCAGGTTTTTGGCCTGTCTGACTCTGCGTGAATTGTACTCTACCTCTCCCAGTCTCCCTTCCTCCTGGTCTAAATGTGGGGCCTGTATCATTGTGATGGGACCTTGTGTTCACTTATGTTCAAAGTACGAGGCATAAATAATTGATTGTAGCATTTCTACAGAGGCCTTAAGGCACAACACATTGCATTCCATATTAAAGAGATATGTACTTCATGTAAAGTTTTGTCCACAGTCATATTGGTGCTTTGGTAATTATTTCCATTACTACTCAATTATAAAACGACTGAACTTTATATAATTAAACTGCAGTGACGTCAGTCATGTTCTTTTCTACAAAGCCCTTATTCTACATTCGTAGACCGTTATCCACTTTTAAAGCCTTTTTAAAGATTTTTCAGTTGTGTCGGGAACGCTGCACATCTGAGGTATGGCGTGATTCCCCTTGTATTGAAACAGGAACGTGTGCTTTTGTGTGCTTTTGTCGTAAATGGTTTTCCTTGTCATGTTCTTCTCCTCCCCAGAACTCCAAGAGCACCCAGGGCCTGGTGGGCCTACGGAACCTGGGAAATACCGTAAGTAGTGGCCGAGCACACACACACACACACACACACACACACACACACACACACACACACACACACACACACTATATTTAAGCCTCTATTCATGTGTGTTGTGTAATAAATGTGGAATATTGTCAGTGTACCGAAAAAGTAGTGTAATCCACAGCCATAAGGGCTGTGTTTTGATATCACAAACACTTTCCCTTAACTAGTCTATTTCCATTAGCTGAGATGATTTGCCATGCCATCTCATGGCTCTACAAACAGGAGGGGAGGGGACAGGGGAGGGGGGCATTTGCCAGGCAACAGGGAGAAGGATGGGTCCTGAAATAAACTGTCTACTTTGCACCGTAACCTTATCAGAGTGTTTCTGCTGCACTCTGTACCAGCTGGGGGACTGTCTCTCGCCCTCTCTATCCCTGCTACCTTTCATTCACTCAGCCCGCTGTTCCTTGTTTTCCCCATGCTAGCATGTGTAACATGTGATGTTAATTGTTCATTTAACTAGGCAAGTCAGTTAAGAACAAATTCTTATTTACAATGACGGCCTAGGAATAGTGGGTTAACTTCCTTGTTCAGGGGCAGAGTGACAGATTTTTACCTTGTCAGCTCAGGGATTCGATCTAGCAACCTTGCGGTTACTGTCCCAATGCTCTAACCACTAGGCTACCTGCCTGCATGCATGTATGTAACAAACAAACATCTAAAAATAACTTCAGCAGACACGATTTCACCTCATTTGTCTTCAACATTGAAACCGTAATTGTCAAATTATTGTGTATGCAGGAATTAAAAAAAATATATATATTTCTCAACAATCTCGATATTGAAGCTGTAACTTCCTGCACCACAAACAGCATGGTAGTGTGTGTGTTAACCCTCTTCTAAAGACTGTGTGTGTGTGTGTCTCTACAGTGCTTCATGAACTCCATCCTGCAGTGTCTCAGCAACACGCACAACCTCCGGGACTACTGCCTCCACAACTCCCACCGACGCGACCTTAACAAAAACAGCCGCACCAACACTGGGGCGCTCATGGAGGGTGAGACAGCTAGCCTAAGTCCCCTGCAGTCAATGAATGCTGAACATAGTATTTACCAGCCAGTCCCCCATTTTACAATGTCTACCCCTATTCCGAGGGAATCTGATCTATCTTCCTGGTTGTGCTTCTAGAATTTGCCAAGCTCCTCCAGACCATGTGGACGTCCTCGAGCAGCGAGGCGGTAGGCCCCTCAGAGTTCAAAACTCAGATCCAGAGATACGCCCCCCGATTTGTGGGATACAAGTATGTGTTGTTCCTCAACTAGCTATTCACCAAGGCTACCTGTGAAATGGCACCCTATTACCCATGTAGTGCACTACTTTTGACCAGAGCCCTATGGCACCCTATTCCCTATATAGTGCACTACTTTTGACAACAGCAGAGCCCTATGGGCCTTAGTGTAACATGTGTGCACTTTATACAGATGTAGGATCTTAATTTGAGCCAGTTTGCTACAGCAGGAGAATAATTCTGCCACAACAGGTAATGTGAATTATTGTGTGGATTATAATTAACAGACATTTTTGTAGAGGTTACATTTTTCGTAAGGGAAAATCAAGTCAGAAATTTCAAAGTGGAAATGACAAACTTCAGAAGCGTTTTTAAAACTTCAAATGCGCTGCAAGTTTGACATTTCCTAAGATCCTACATCTGTAGGGAATGGTATTGTAGATGATTTTCCAATGTCTGTCTGTGTCCCTCCCTCCAGCCAACAGGACGCCCAGGAGTTCCTGCGCTTCCTGCTGGACGGGCTGCACAACGAGGTAAACCGGGTCACGGTGCGGCCGCGGGGCAGCTCGGAGGACTTTGACCACCTGCCGTAAGTGTCTCCTGCTCTTTCTCTCTCCGTGAACGACCGTGGGACTACGGTCAAGAGAATGTTAACTGGGAGAGTAGGACAAAGCCAGGGCTGTAGCATGTCCCATATTATTAGTACACATCAGTGGGTGTGGAGGCGTGACGCCTCGTGGGTTTACAAGAGGGGAGGGTGTGGGAGCAGTGAGCATGAATACTGACACACCCTCTCCTGTCCGGTCGTCCCTCCCACAGTGACCGAGAGAAAGGGGATAGAATGTGGAGCAAGTACCTGGAGAGAGAGGACAGCAAAGTAGTGGGTAAGGGCACGCATCAACACCCACAGGGGTTGAGTAACGCTTCTGTGCTGTTAATAAATTGTGTTTCCTGGTCATGTGTAGTCTGTTGATGTCGTGCGTGTGTGCGCAGGTTGGCATTTATTGTCATGTATCTTTCCCTGGGGGCAGCTCTGCAGAGTGGTCACTAGCTGGCACTGCCACAAAGTCAAATGAATCTGTTTTTTGAACCTTAATCTTAACCACATCACTAACCTTGATGCCTAACTTTAAATGAAGACCAAAAAGCTACTTTTTGTTATCATACATTTTTATGATATAACTAGGCAATTTTGACTTTGCAGCTGGCCCATCTAGCGGAAATTGCTCAGTTTTGCCTCCAGGGCAAGATTCATGGCAAGCAACATCAATCTGCCGTGCATGCATGTGTGTCTGTCTGTGTCTGAGTGTGTGTGTGTGTGTGTGTGAGGGGGTAGTAATGGTCCCTTTCTGGCCTGCCCTCCACAGACCTGTTTGTGGGTCAGCTGAAGAGCTCGTTGACGTGCAGCACATGTGGCTACTGCTCCACTGTCTTTGACCCCTTCTGGGATCTCTCGCTACCCATCGCCAAGGTCAGTGTCGACAATGGACACCAGCTTCTTCCCCGCAGTGTTGCACATTCACCCTTCACCAGACCCACATACAGTCCCAGCGTTTTTATGTCGCCTAAATGTGCCCTGTGTCTATGTGTCAAGAAGGGCTACGGAGAAGTGAGTCTGATGGACTGCGTGAGTCTCTTCACCAAAGAGGATGTGCTCGACGGAGATGAAAAACCAACGTGCTACAGGTGTAAAGCCAGAAGACGATGCACAAAGAAGTTCACTGTACAGAAATTCCCCAAGATCTTAGTGCTTCGTATCCTTTCTCAAGCCGCTCATATTTGTGGGCTCCGTTGGTCTGATAGTACTCTATCCCATTAGATGTTATAGAGGAGAGAGGAGTTGGCTGACGCCTGGTCCCAGATCTGTATATAATGTGCATATGCCAACACGTCATGCATGAGACAATTGTAGTCTGAGGAGTTGGTTATGGTTCAACTAAAACACACAGATCTGGGACCAGCCTAGAAGTGCTCTCTGTTACTATAGAGGCTTGCCTATGGGTTAATGTATGCATGTCAACCTTCATGTGAAACCCACCCAAGGTTCCATATGAAGCCCCCGTCTCTGTGTATTTACAGACACTTCCTCCCTACACTGTTTTGTCCTTTACCCACCTACGTGTCCAGATCTGAAACGCTTCTCTGAAGCGCGGAGAACCAGCAAACTGTCCACATTTGTCAACTTCCCCATGGAGAAACTGGACCTCAGGGAGTTTGCCTCGGAAAACAGCAGTGAGTACCATCGTCTGTCGGGTAGAGTCGTCCGTCGAGGTACCACAGTGGCATTCTACTGATTCCTCTCTTTCCCCTGTCCCTTCCCCCCCCCACAGTAAATGCAGTTTATAACCTGTACGCAGTGTCCAATCACTCAGGCACTACCATGGGCGGCCACTACACAGCGTACTGTCGCAACCCCACCTCGGGAGAATGGTACACGTTCAATGACTCCAGGTATGTCTTTCCCTCTCCCTTTATGACACTACACTACCCACAAGGCTCTGCTAGCAAACCATACTGCTCAGAACTGAGCTCATTTGCGTTGAATCGACTGGAAATCTTAGAACACTGGAAATTCTCCTGATTAGAACATTAGAGCCCTCTTCCACCCCACTGCATACATCTGAAATTGCACCCTGTTCCCTTTATAGTGCACTACTTTTATCACTAGTCTGGTCAACAGTAGTGCACCACTTTATACAGTAGGAAATAGGATGTTGTTTAGAATGGACCACCACAGTGTAGGACCTCTGTGTAACAAATGATCTGCTGGGCCTCATGTTGAGTGCTAGAGCAGAGACTGTCAGGAAGAGGACATGAAGAGCCTGTGTCCGTCCGTCTGTCGGTCTGTCCTGCTTGCTGGCTACATACCATTCACCCAGAGCTACTTGCTTTCTTAATAACAGTACCTCCCCTAAATTCTGTCAAGTGTGCAGTAGCCTACCTCCTCCCTCGCTCCGCCTCCCCCTCTCTTCTCCTCGCTCTCTCACCTCTCTCCCACTCATTGCCTCGTGAGAGCCTATCTGCTTCTCTCTCTCTCTCTCTCTCTCTCCCAGCAGCTACCTGTGTCTTCTTTCCCTGCTACTCCGCTCTCATTCATTATGCAGTTCTCTCTCTCCTGTTTTTTCTCTCCCTTTCCCCCCTTATCCTTCTCTGTGCTTAATGCACAGTATGATAGTACCCACGCAAGGTTACTCTAAAAACTCTCTGCCCGTAAAACGAGTACCTTTTGTTAGAAAACAACCGTCTGAATACACCATCCATTTTCATGGTTTTGTGACATAATAGTGGAAGGGAGCCTCAATATGGCTGTTCCCAGTTCAACATAATTGCATTTCTCCAATGATATTGTCAATTCGTTGCACTGGTAGGACTGTCAACAACATTACAGCTCATTCACATGCATCCCCTCTTCCTCTCTCCCCTCACAGAGTATCGCCAATGTCCTCCAGCCAAGTGCGCAGCAGTGACGCCTACGTGCTGTTCTACGAGCTGGCCTCCTCCTCGCGGATGTGAGGGCCTCCCGGAGGAGGAGGAGGAGGTGGAGGGCACTGCGGGCGGCGGGAGGGAGGAGGAGGAGGTGGAGGGCACTGCGGGCGGGAGGAGGAGGAGGTGGAGGGCACTGCGGGCGGGAGGAGGAGGAGGGCGAAGCCAGGCCCTTTAGGACTAATCACATCCACAAGAGGCTACTGCTCCCCCCTCCCCAACTCCATCCACAACAGAGAGAGGCTACTACTCCCCCCTCCCCAACTACATCCACAACAGGGAGAGGCTACTACTCCCCCCTCCCCAACTCCATCCACAACAGAGAGAGGCTACTACTCCCCCCTCCCCAACTACATCCACAACAGAGAGAGGCTACTACTCCCCCCTCCCCAACTCCAACCACAACAGAGAGAGGCTACTACTCCCCCCTCCCCAACTACATCCACAACAGAGAGAGGCTACTACTACTGCTGGACGTCCACCCTCAGACTATGGAAACACTACAGGAATCTGTCATCTTTGCAGTTGCCGTTCAACCCAGCCCTCCTCACTCTCTTTTCTCTCTGCCACATCGCTCTCGCTCTGCTCTTGGAGAGCAGGGTGGTCGGAGGAGTCGGCCTGTGCTTGTGTGGTGCGTGTGTGTGTGTGTCTCAGAGAGTATGTGTGTTAGGTTAAGACAGGGGAGCATCACCGGGCAATAAAAACCAATCGTCTCCGAAGTCCCTCTCAATGCACTGCAACAAACCAAACTCTCGTCCCGACCGCACCTTCTTCTCTTCTTGTTCGAGATCGCCTCAATATTAAAAGACATTGTTTCAATGTTGGTTTTGGATTTTCTTGTTGATTTTTGTATTGGTATTACCACCATCATCACGGTGGAAGATTAACTGAACTGTGTTGCTGCGGCAGCGCTCCCTGCTGACAGGTTGGAGTAGAACAATATGGAGCCGTCAGAAAGTCTTCTTACCACACCGCTCACACAAACCTGAGTGCCCCCTCCTGCCGACACACTGCAATATCTCATCCCAGTTTCTCTGTTCAGCTGTGTACAGTACTACTCTGTCCTCTCACTGCTGCTCTCTCTCTCTCTCTCTTTCTCTCCTTGTCCTGCATCTTCCTCTCTGAAGGTGGGGGGCAGGTTGTCCTCTTGAGAGTGCTACGTGTTCAGAGGATGCCCTGTACCTTGTGTTATTTTCTTCAGTGTGGCTGCTACTGATGTTTTAAAGTGCTGTGAAGGAAAGGACGATCCCGTAGGAAGTCACACTATTGATCCCAATCTTGTCCGTATGGATTTGTTCATCCTCAATTGTCATGCCAATGAACAACACGGGAAGAATGTTTTCACACAAAAAAAAAACATATCTGTATATTTTTATATTCTGATGCAATATAGAGAATGTAATATTACAGTGGTGCTGAAAAAACCTGTTAGTGTTTTCAGTTCATTTAACAGGTGAATGAGAAAGGATTCTTAATTATGCTTACAGGTGACTTACATGTGATACGAGTCGTACTTTTTAACAGTGGCAGTCAAAACACATGAATTTATTATATATATATATAAATGAATTTAAAAAAAACTGTGGCTTTTAGTTTCGTATTTTGTGTTGTGTTTATGTCCAGTCAGTTATGGGTTTTATATTTTTTCATTACAGACATGAGTCTAACATTGTGCTGCCAAGGCACATAGCCCTTACGTAGCCTGGATGCTTGTGTACGTATTTCAAAAATATTCACGTTATAAAACAACTTGCTTTTTATTCGGGCAGCTAGTTGAGCAAACAGATCTTCACATAAATATTTGATTACCATCATCTACATCATATAGGCACCCCGTGTTGTGGCTTTAAATGGTCGAAGACCGTGGTTGCAATGGTTTTATGGGTTAGAGCATAGTGCCAACAACACCAGGTCTATGGGTTCAATTCCCGCTTGGTTAACATACTGAATGTGTATCACTTTCAATTTTGACCGTGCTGTAATCTCATTCACCAAACACTTCCTCCCATTGCTCGTAAACAAAGATACTGCTTAACTTCCCCTTTCTGCTGCTATACACAATTAGCCCGGGGACGAGGTTAACAGTTCTGTTGCTCTGGATAAAAGGGTCTGCTAAATGATCGTGTTAGTAACAAACCACCACCCCCCCCTCCCCCCTATGTCATGGATAATAATGTTTTGTACACTCAGTGCCTGGTTGGTTGCATATTAACTAGAACGACTTCTGAAGAACTGTAAAGTGTCATTTGGAACTGTTATGAATGCCTTGGGCATGACTAGTCTACGATACCACTTATCATAGGGTGGGTTTGTTATACTAATCAATGGGTACTTTTGAAGCAAATGGGAGGTACCTTCTTTACAATGTAGCAGGCTAGGGAAGAGATGTGTTATTGCCGGAACGTAAGTCACAGGAGCATGAACTTGGCTGTCGCAATCTACTGCACTTCTCAATCGTAACATAAAGAGTGGCACCTTCAAATGGCAGCTCACAGTTCAACCACTCTTGGTAAGTCTTTTGACTGTTATTCTGTTGTATCATTATGTATCACATGCATTAGCTATAATTATAAACTGGGTGGTTCAAGCCCTGAATGCTGATTGGATGACAGCCGTGGTATATCAGACCAAGGGGATGACAAAATGTTTATTTTTACTGCTCTAATTACGTTGGTAACCAGTTTCTAATAGCAATAAGGCACCTCGGGGGCTTGTGATATTTGGCCAATAAACCACAGCTAAGGGCTGTGTCCAAGAACAGCCTTTAGCTGTGGTATATTGGCCATGTAATGTTTTTTCTCCTCTTCTGAGGAGGAGTAGGAAGGATTGGACCAATATGCAGCTTGGTAAGTGTTCATCATTTTATTTTTATTTTACTTTTTATTTAACCAGGCAAGTCAGTTAAGAACAAATTCTTATTTTCAATGACGGCCTAGGAACAGTGGGTTAACTGTCTGTTCAGGGGCAGAACGACAGATTTGTCCATTGTCAGCTTGGGGGTTTGAACTTGCAACCTTCCGGTTACTAGTCCAACGCTCTAACCACTAGGCTACGCTGCCGCCCCGGCACTGAACTGAACACCACAATTCAAAGTAAACAAAAAGAACAACAAACTAATACTAAGTCAGAAAACAACTACCCACAACCCATAGTGGGAAAACAGGCTGCCTAAGTATGGTTCTCAATCAGAGACAACGATTGACAGCTGCCTCTGATTGGGAACCATACCAGGCCAAAACCAGAAATACAAAACCTAGAATACAAAACCTAGAATGCCCATCCCAACTCACGCCCTGACCAAACTAAAACAGAGACATAAAAAAGGAACTAAGGTCAGGACCTGACAATATACCACAACCTCCTCGGGCCTTATTTCTTAATAAGATAATGTGTTGTTACTCAATGAAATGAAAGCATGAATAGATATAAAATACGTTTGAGGTGTGTTTAACTCTTTAACTCCATATTAGGTCAAGACCCATGTATTTCAAAGCGGATCCTGCTTTTACTTGGAGAGAGACTGAGTGGAAAGAGCTCAGTGGGGAACACCATCTTGGGCAAGAGGGAATTTGACACAGGGATAATGACAACTCACAGCTCCAAGAGGAAGGGCACTGTTGCAGGAAGACGGGTGACTGTGGTGGACACTCCTGGATGGTACGTCGGGAGCAGCACCCCTGGCAGAGTGGCACAGGAGCTGGGGCGAGCCCTGTCCCTCTGTTCCCTGGGGCCCCATGCCATCCTCCTGGTGGTCTCTGCCATAGGTGACTTCAGTCAGGGAGAATGGAGGGCCATGGAGGAGCACCTGAGGCAGATCCAGGCCCCTATCTGGCAGCGAGCTATAGTGCTCCTCACCCACGGAGCTGAGATACCAAGAGGAACCTCCGCTGAGGAACACATCCGAGGGAAGGGCAAGAGTCTCCTGTGGCTTGTGGAGAGGTGTGGGAACAAGTTCCATGTTCTGGACAGCCAAGCCAGGGACAAAGAGGTTCAGGTCCAATTGCTGTTGGAGAAGATTGATAGGATGGTTGAGATAAATAGGCGTCCAAGGGAAATACAGGAGAGGTTGTACACCCAGGTGAGAGAGAGCTTAAGGATGGGAGGAGGGAAACAGCAGGGAGAGGACATGGAAATGCTTGTCATGCAGGACATGAGGACAAGGCAGAACCAGCGGGTCACAGCAGTGGTACCCATAGGTAAGTGCTCTGCTCTCACAAGGCTCAATGATGAGCTGGGGTGTAAAATTGCATGTTTGTGGCAAAGGTTAAAGAATACCATTGCAAATAGAGAACATTGGGCTACTTAGTAGCATTGTATAACTGCACAGGCTGTATTCAGATGTTTTTGTTTATTTTTCTGACAGACACATCTAAATGTAGGCCAGCTGCGTTTGGCCTTGTGCTGCTGGGAAGAAGATGTTCTGGGAAGAGTTCAGCAGGAAATACCATTCTTGGCAGAAGAGAGTTTGGTAGTGGCAAAAGAACAGTCCATTGTGTGGTGGGACAGGGAGAGGTGGGAGGGAGGACAGTCGCGGTGGTGGACACTCCCGGTTGGAGTCTCTACGGTCTGTCCAACCCGAAGCAGGTCAGACTGGAGATGAGAGGCAGTGCATCCCTGTGCCCCTATGGGGTAGTTTGTACATTCCTCTTGGCCATACCTGTTGACTCCTTCACAGAGAAAGATAGGTGTGCTGTGGAGAAATACCTGAGTGTTTTGGGTGAGGGGGTATGGAGAAGCACCATGGTGCTTTTCACCTATGGTGATGAGTTAAGAGGCAGAACCATTGAGGAGCACATTGAGGAGACTGGAGAGCCCCTCCGTGGGCTGCTGGGGAAGTGTTGTCACAGGTACCATGTCTTAGATAACAATATTAAGGGCGATCTAACCCAGATTATCGAGCTGTTGCAGATGGTGGAGCAGTTGTAGACACTGGATCATTCACCTCTGCGGATAACACCCTGTTAATTAAAACGGTTGAAATTATACATTGACGTAATTTGCGCCAAATTATTTAAAGTAAGTTCTTGTATGGCCTTATCTAAAACAAAATGTCTATGTTCTTCTGTATCCAGTCAAATCATTTAAAAGGTCCACTGCA
The DNA here is from genome assembly GCF_057628025.1 of Oncorhynchus mykiss. Lineage (NCBI taxonomy): Eukaryota > Metazoa > Chordata > Actinopteri > Salmoniformes > Salmonidae > Oncorhynchus > Oncorhynchus mykiss. The sequence goes on from NC_143048.1 coordinate 11,124,362, forward strand.
GCCAAAAATGGGGTTTAATATATATTTCCACACCATGAGGTTGGAATAATACTGTGAAATAGTGAAAATTAGGATAATGTCCTTTCAGTGTTAGAGTTGTTTGATAAAACCACCTGAAACCTCTGTCTGTTTTGGTGGGATATGGTTTTGGTCTTTCCATGGTGACATTACCATGCTGTAATTTGACATTCCTCGATTAGACTATATTTGAAGGAAAACATAGATTATATTAATTCAATTATGATTGGCTTGATTAAGTTACCAATGTTAGATGTAGACAGTTCAGGAATACTTACTTTTCCCCTTTTGATAAGAAATGATCATACTGTATTAAGTCTGTATTAAGTTTTTATTAATGTATTAAATACATTGGAAATGAAAAGTAAGTCAACCAACAACACAAGCTTTACATTAATAAAAATGTGTCGAGTAAATTGCCACAGTAGATTCTCTCTTGTAAACAAGGAAATACCTACTATCAATTTCAACGGAATTGATAGTTCTCAAAGAGTTAAAGCTATGCTTAGTCTGCTCAAACATTAGGTTTATTTACACTGAATGTAATACCCACCAGACGGATAAATAGTCTTGAACATGTTTGGCAGCAAACACTGCAGTCAACATTGTTTTTCCTGTGTTTTCTATCACATTGTACAACAGCTGATGAAACTAACACTGTAAAATTGTGAGAAAATGTGATCACTGTTATTTCCAGCCGCGTCCTCAGAGCATGCTGGTTGGTGTGTTTACGGACATATTCAATCATTCCTTATCCCAGTCTGCTGTTTCCACATGCTTCAAGAGGGCCACCATTGTTCCTGTTCCCAAGAAAGCTAAGGTAACTGAGCTAAACGACTACCGCCCCGTAGCACTCACTTCCGTCATCATGAAGTGCTTTGAGAGACTAGTCAAGGACCATATCACCTCCACCCTACCAAACACCCTAGACCCACTCCAATTTGCTTACCGCCCAAATAGGTCCATAGACGACGCAATCGCAACCACACTGCACACTGCCCTAGCCCATCTGGACAAGAGGAATACCTATGTGAGAATGCTGTTCATCGACTACAGCTCAGCATTTAACACCATAGTACCCTCCAAACTCGTCATCCCTGGGTCTCGACCCCGCCCTGTGCAACTGGGTACTGGACTTCCTGACGGGCCATCCCCAGGTAGTGGGGGTAGGAAACAACATCTCCACCCCGCTGATCCTCAACACTGGGGCTCCACAAGGGTGTGTTCTGAGCCCTCTCCTGTACTCCCTGTTCACCCACGACTGCATGGCCATGCACGCCTCCAACTCAATCATCAAGTTTGCAGACGACACAACAGTGGTAGGCTTGATTACCAACAACGACGAGATGGCCTACAGGGAGGAGGTGAGGGCCCTCGGAGTGTGGTGTCAGGAAAATAACCACACTCAACGTCAACAAAACAAAGGAGATGATTGTGGACTTCAGGAAACAGCAGAGGGAGTACCCCCCTATCCACATCAACGGGACAGTAGTGGAGAGGGTAGTAAGGTTTAAGTTCCTCGGCGTACACATCACGGACAAACTGAAATGGTCCACCCACACAGACAGCGTGGTGAAGAAGGCACAGCAGCGCCATTTCAACCTCAGGAGGCTGAAGAAATTCGGCTTGTCACCAAAAGCACTCACAAACTTCTACAGAGGCACAATCGAGAGCATCCTGTCGGGCTGTATCACCGCCTGTTACGGCAACTGCTCCACCCACAATCGTAAGGCTCTCCAGAGGGTAGTGAGGTCTGCACAACGCATCACCTGGGGCAAACTACCTGCCCTCCAGGACACCTACACCACCCGATGTCACAGGAAGGCCATAAAGATCATCAAGGACAACAACCACCCGAGCCACTGCCTGTTCACCCCGCTATCATCCAGAAGGCGAGGTCAGTACAGGTGCATCAAAGCAGGGACCAAGTGACTGAAAAACAGCTTATATCTCAAGGCCATCAGACTGTTAAACAGCCACCACTAACATTGAGTGGCTGCTGCCAACATACTGACTCAACTCCAGCTCACTTTAATCATAGAAACTGATGGAAATTGATGTAAAAAATGTATCACTAGCCAATTTAAACAATGCCACTTAATATAATGTTTACATACCCTACATTACTCATCTCATATGTATATACTGTACTCCATACCATCTACTGCATCTTGCCTATTCCGTTCTGTACCATCACTCATTCATATATCTTTATGTACATATTCTTTATCCCTTTACACTTGTGTGCATAAGGTAGTAGTTGTGGAATTGTTAGGTTAGATTACTCGTTGGTTATTACTGCATTGTCGGAACTAGAAGCACAAGCATTTCGCTACACTTGCATTAACATCTGCTAACCATGTGTATGTGACAAATAAGATTTGATTTGATTTGATTCCTGATCATTGCTGGTTGAAAATACAATCTACACAGGATTTTCTAAATAGCAGATTTGCATGGGCGGGAGTTTCGGGTTTCCATAGTGACATCACCATGTGTTAAATTGGTTAATAGCGTACCACAGTATGAGACATAATACTAACTAATAAGTAAAATTCTAGTACTACCCAGTACTGAAGGAAGTCCCGCCTTCGCGAGAATCCCATGTGGCTTTGGCCTTAGGGATAAGTGACCCTAGTAGTGAATGTACCCTAACATTTGAACTCCTGTTTACACTTATGATGATCCAGCCAATCTCAATTGATTGGATGTAAATTCAATTGTCGAACATACCTTTTCAGGTTCTTCCAAGTAAAATGAGACATGTTAAACTTTTCCATATTAATCTAGATGAAGCAACACTTTCAGGTTAATTAAAGTTTACACAATGACTAAGTTGGATGACAGGTCAGTAGAACTCATTGAAGTCGCTGACCGAATGAATGATGAGAGAACTCAGGTGAGGCAGATGGAAATATTGATTTCTAAGCAAGTGGAGGAAATCTCATCACTGAATCTCTCATACTCACGACCTCTATCTGCAAACCATGACAGATAAGTATGAGACCGACAGTAGCAAGTACGACACTCACGTGTCCAAAATCAGTAGTCTAAGCGCTCAAGTGGACTCTGCAATGGAGCAGAATACCACCCTTAGGTATAATCTGGTGGAATTCCAGAACGCTCACATGCTACAGCGTGACGACCCAACCAAGCAACTGGAGCCCGGCACTCAAAGGAGTGAAGACGATAGAAGTTTTCAGACTTTGCCTCCCTCATGTGTCCCTCAGTTTTCTCCTCTTGGCCATTTGGCACTGAGCAATATGCTCCTCTTTGCCAACAAAGCCAAAGCTTGGCTTCTCCTCTTGGCCTTTCGGCCCCAATTTCCCCAAAGGATGAAGCCAAACCTCTCCACCTGCTTGACGTGGAAACGCCTTGACAAACTCGTCAAAACTTTCCCCACCTTTGACCTCATTCCAGGACAGCCAAACAATACTGAGACGTTCCTAGTTGACATAGAGGACGTATTGGATGGCTATCCGAACACTACGGGTTCTATAAGGGTTTACCTGTTGAAGCAAATGTCGAATAGACACGTGACGAGGTTCATTCGTCTCTACAACAGCAACAAGTGCTAAACGACTATGCTAAACTTGCCACAGCTTTGAAATTAGAATTCAGTGGTTCTGCAACTCACAAACACGATAGCTCAGTGACTAACACTGTCAAACAAGCTCAGAATGAACACCCCCAAGCTTAATATCATAGGCTTCGTTCAGCTTACTTTGGCCTACTCACTGAAACAGGAATGGAGGAGCTGTTACCATTCAAACAAATGTTTCTGTCGAACATGTATCCCACCTTCATTACCTACTTGGGCCCTACAGCCCACGTTGGCTTGCCTATCTTACAACTCAGAAAGCTTGCAAGCACAGCTTGCGCATGTGTCCAAAGGGCAAGAGAAGTTCATCTCAACTAGCTATTACACAACTTCAACCGGAGAACACATCTAAGATATTACCGAGGTGTACCACACTGGTGGTAAAAGAAGTCCAGTGGACGTTCCACCTGCAAAACAATTGCAAAAATAGTCATGCCTTAACATGTGTAGGTTCAACTACAATACAACTAGTACAATGCTCTAATCATGTGTTCCTGTAGGATAATATTTCAGAATAAATCAGTAGGACAACTGGTCCCCTTGAGTACCAGTACCAATGCCAGCACAGTCAGTCCAGTCACAATCAGTAAGGTTAGAGACCTCACAAGTCTAATTGCTATTGATAACAGCGACAGAGGAGTTAGTAGTCACTCAGATTGCAACACGTGTAAGGGAATCTCCAGAACAATCTTCTGATGGTTAACACACATGCCACTAATAAATAGAACCCTCCATTCAGGAGGAATGTTATTAGAAGTCATGAACCATGATCACACCCCGTACGACTGGTTCAGAGCTTATAGAGTACAGTACTTCCGTCGTGAGGTTAGCTCCTCTGTGGAGGACATAGCTATGAAATAGACTCCTTCATACCTATCACCACTACAATGGTGTAAGACACATTGACGTGTAGTAAAACTACTACAGGTCCCCTTAACACGTCTTGACATCAATTCTTACTGACCTCCAGGCATTGACCTGGAAATGATCTGATGACATCAGACTCATTCTGAATAGGTTGCAGCCTATCCGGATACTTGGTTTCTTTCCCTTGGTATGTGCGCTTGTGTAAGCACAAATGCCAATGTACAACGGAACATTAAATAAGGATTTATGCTCGGATCACTTAAGGGTCAGAACAAAATACCAGCCTTCGTAAAGTTGAAAGGTTACTCTTAGGCCTTTTGACTCTACAGCTACAGTACTCACCAGTTTCTCCACAGAGGTCCATAGGTCATCCCTGTAGACTGCCCGAAGCTGGTGCATTACAGCTGTAGACTTATCATGTAGTTACCGACTTAGGATAGTGCCCTAATCAACACCCTAGATTTAGACAATGCCATGATAGGGTCATTTTGCCAAGACCTTGGACGACCTTACATATCTCTGTTTTTTTTATATTTTGGTTAGGTCAGGGTGTGTCTAGGGTGGGTATGCTAGTTTTTGTATTGTCTAGGGGTTTTGTATGTCTAGGGTTGTTGTAGGTCTAGGGGTTGTTGTATTTCTATGTTGGCCTGATATGGTTCTCAATCAGAGACAGCTGTTTATCGTTGTCTCTGATTGGGGATCATATTTAGGCAGCCATTTCCCTTTTGTGTTTCGTGGGATCTTGTCTGTGTAGTTGCCTGTCAGCACTTGTTTAGCTTCACGGTTCCTTTTGTTAGTTTGTTCAGTGTTCATTCTTTAAATAAAATTGAATGTACGCATACCACACTGCGCCTTGGTCCGATCCTTATAACGAATGTGACAGACGTAAATAGAATACAGTCCAATTAGAAGGTGTGATAACTATATTTTGTATATCTTTTTTTATGCTTTCATTCCTTTTAGTTTAATTTCCTTTGACACTTTGGAAGTGATAGAGCCATAAACAAGCTCCCCATACAACCATCACTAAGTGCCACAATGCCGCTCATTTGGGAAGAAATGTAATTACAGTTGAAGTCGGAAGTTTACATACACTTAGGTTGGAGTCATTAAAACTTGTTTTTCAACCACTCCACAAATGTCTTGTTAACAAACTATAGTTTTGGTAAGTAGGTTAGGACATCTACTTTGTGCATGACACAGGTCATTTTTCCAACAGCTATTTAAAGTCAGAATATTTCACTTAAAATTCACTGTATCACAAATTATATAACAGCTTGGAAAATTCCAGTAAATTATGTCATGGCTTTAGAAGCTTCTGATAGGCTAATTGACATAATTTGAGTCAATTGGTGGTGTACCTGTTGATGTATTTTAAGGCCTACCTTCAAACTCAGTGCCTCTTTGCTTGACATCATGGGAAATCAAAAGAAATCAGCCAAGACCTCAGGAAAACAATTGTAGACCTCCACAAGTCCGGTTCGTCCTTGGGAGCAATTTCCAAACGCCTGAAGGTACCACGTTCATCTGTACAAACAATAGTATGCAAGTATAAACACCATGGGACCACGCAGCCGTCATACCGCTCAGGAAGGAGATGCGCTCTCTCCTAGAGATGAACGTACTTTGGTGCAAAAAGTGCAAATCAATCCCAGAACAACAGCAAAGGACCTTGTGAAGATGCTGGAGGAAACAGGTACAAAAAAAGAAGCCACTGCTCCAAAACAGCCATAAAAATTCCAGACTACGGTTTGCAACGCACATGGTGACAAAAGTCGTACTTTTTGGAGAAATGTCCTCCGGTCTGATTAAACAAAAATAGAACTGTTTGGCCATAATGACCATCGTTATGTTTGGAGGAAAAGGGGGGGGGGGGGGGGGCTTGCAAGCCTCGTTATATTTGGAGGAGGCTTGCAAGCCGAAGACACCATCCCAACCGTGAAGCACGGGGTGGCAGCATCATGTTGTGGGGGTGCTTTGCTACAGGAGGGACTGGTGCACTTCACAAAATAGATGGCATCACGAGGCAGGACAATTATGTGGATATATTTAAGCAACATCTCAAGACATCAGTCAGGAAGTGGTCACAATTGGGTCTTCCAAATGGACAATGACCCCAAGCATACTTCCAAAGTTGTGGAAAAATGACGTAAGGACAACAAAGTCAAGGTATTGGAGTGGCCAACACAAAGCCCTGACCTCAATCCTATAGACAATGTGTGGTCAGAACTGAAAAAGTGTGTGCAAGCAAGTAGGCCTAACAAACCTGACTCAGTTACACCAGCTCTGTCAGGAGGAATGGGCCTAAAAATTACAAATACATTTATTTTACCTTTATTTAACTAGGCAAGTCAGTTAAGAACCAATTCTTATTTTCAAAGACGGCCTAGGAACAGTTATTCTGACATTTCACATTCTTAAAATAAAGTGGTGATCCTAACTGACCTAAGACAGGGAATTTTTACTAGGATTAAATGTCAGGAATTGTGAAAAACTGTGTTTAAATGTATGCTTCTTCACCTGCATTGCTTGCTGTTTGGGGTTTTAGGCTGGGTTTCTGTACAGCACTTTGAGATATCAGCTGATGTACGAAGGGCTATATAAAATAAATTTGATTGATTGATTGATTGATTGATTTGGCTAAGGTGTATGTAAACTTCCGACATCAACTGTATGTATTTCATGAGTGTGTGCGCGTTGTTAACATCTGCCTAAGTTAACATCTGCCAGATCCACCAGGCTGGACGACCAGACGACTGGTCCGGAACGGCGATCCCAATCCGGACATCTGCTGCTCCCCCTTGTGGCTGCCTGCCCATTTGCATAAATCCTACCCGGGTCGACCACCAGAGGGGGACTGCAACAGCGATCACCAACTGGACATCACATGGTCATTATTTTTATGTTGGTTTCCAACTTGCAGGATAATCCCAAAATTGAACCCACATGAGGGGGACTGTCACGACGTGGGCCGTTTGGGGTGTATATCATGGCTCTCCCCCCTCTCTCACTTTCTCTCCCACATCAGGTTTTACAATGGTCATACATTCCTGCTAGAAACTCTCTCTCTTCACTGCCATGGAGTATGGATGGAGAAAGCCTATGGAGAACAAAGAGCTTCTCTTTAAAAACTCCTAATCCCCACAATGGGAGAATTAAACAATATTTATATTTTTGAGAATGGTCTGTGGACACTTAAGGGACAGTCATGTCGAGTGTGTTTCATTTGGTGATCTCATGAAGGACAGGAAACACACATAGCTATATCTCTTTAAGTGTACATTTCCCTGCTGTCAGGTTTACTTTTGAATGTTGTATAAGATGGATGAATAAGTATAAGAATACTTTTTATTTTATTTCACCTTAATTTAACCAGGTAGGCAAGTTGAGAACAAGTTCTCATTTACAATTGCGACCTGGCCAAGATAAAGCAAAGCAGTTCGACACATACAACACATAAAGTAAAACAAACATACAGCCAATAATACAGTAGAAAAATAAGTCTATATACAATGTGAGCAAGTGAGGTGAGATAAGGGAGGTAAAGGCAAAAAAAAGGCCATGGTGGCGAAGTAAATACAATATAGCAAGTAAAACACTGGAATGGTTGATTTGAAAAGATAACAATGTGATTTAGTCTTCTAAATTAGAATTTGTTGTTTTATGGTAACTTATGCACAGTCAGTAGCCATGCCCAGCCTGGCATGACTGGTCTGAAGGGTATTTAGCATCCCCAGTTGCTCTGCAAGCGCGGAGAAGGTATTCGCCGCTGCTGGCCTGCTCTCCAGGCATGAGCCTGAAGCCACAGACTCTGACCAAACTCGTGTTTCTAAAAATTAATTCAAAGGCACTAAGCCTAATACGATAGTGTTATATTTATCTTTTTGTCTCTGGATAGGGCTGTGTCCTACTCATGTACCTTAACTAGGGCAAGTCATTTTAAGCAATCAATAGCACTACATAAAAGTGATGCCTAGTAGAAAAGAATATACTATTTACTCTCAGTAACGTTGTAATGAAAAAGAGAATTGCATCACAAAGCTAAATAAACAGAGCAGTGAGTAGGAGAGGATAACATAAACTCGTACATCGCCTTGGTCCGTACAATTGCCCTTATTTTAGCGCCCCAAAAACAGGATACTTCCAGATCAACTGTAATGTCAATACCATTGTAAAGCATAATTTCTCCCCTTTCCAACAAAATCAATTACATGACCTAAACACTGCCCGTTTCTGCATAATTCAAGCAGGCAATGAGCCCCGTCAGGTCTGTCAGGTCTTTTTAAAAATGGCGTGTGGGGAAACGAAACTAATGCGTGATAGTGAGAAGGACAGATGTCGTGTGGGAAAATGGCTTTTTTCACTCGATCTATCCAACTTATCACCTTATCGCATCTAAAATGTCAATAAAACACTATAAAGAGTTATTACATACCTATTTGAAGGTTAATGTCGAATTTGAATCGGGTATTTAGGGCGGTGCTAAAGTGATTTTAGAAGTAAACAGCGGCTTTGAGAATGATGGTCGCATGTAATGATGACGAAAAAAATGACTAGGTTTCTCCCCTTACCCCCGTCACTGTCCATTTCTTGTTTTTAAAGGATGAGAGAAGTGCTACACCTGGTGGAGAGAGATTGTAAGATATAAATAGTAACTTTATGCGTTGTTGGGGAATAATCAGAATTGGTTGGTAACATAGGTAAGATGTTTTATATTCATCATATGTTTGTAAGTTACTTCTCATCAGAATGTTATTTTTGTATAATACTGTGGTGGGGTTGCAGTATCTGTTCTATGTCAAGACTAAGTTACTTGGGCCGGAGAGAGTGGAGAGGTCAAGCGTGTATCTCTTGGCTCCACAATGTCTGTGTGCCAGTGAATGTGTCTCTGTGATCTTGTCAAGATAGGATGGATTTGATATATGCCTTGATATGGAGGATTGGTTTATGGTTCTGAGTTTGAGAAAAGAACATAGTTTAGGAGACAAAGCTGAACGATAAATTATGCCAATGCTGTCTGGCTATGTGTGTCTTTGCTATAAAGGATCTCAGTTGCAATGTGTAAGGGACTCTCAGAGAATTAATTTATAGACACTGAATTGATCTGAGAGTCACAGGGTTGTTATGGAGCTCATATAATTAAAGATGGACTTTGTGATAACTAACTCTGACTTGTGTGTGGTTTGCTCTCATGACTTGGTAAATACAGGAAATTTCCACAACAGCGTGCTGTACGTTACGACATGACACGTCAAGATGTAACGGAGGGTCAGTTTTTTCAACTTTTCCCCAATACTATAGAGCCATTACCATGTCGATCAACGCTTGAATAGAAACTTAGTTCACACCCCAGATTTTGACGTCAACACAGTCGCTACAGTCCCATTCGTTTTCTTTGTAGCCTCGTTTAAATGTTGTGGTTACGCACATTTGTACGGAATGGGGTGAGTTCACGTTACTAAGTTTTTCTTTCTAGCCCACTTTCCAGCTCACACTCTCAAACACCTAGATCCCCTAAATGCAGCTCACTCTCCAGATCCAATCAACTGAATTCTAATCACCTGTTCACACACCTGTATGTCATTATCACACACTATTTAGTTCAGTTCTTTGCACCCCCTTACTGTGAGGTATTGTTTGTTTTGTGACACACGTCTTTCAGAGCGCTGGTTTTTCCTGTTTATTCACGCTTCCCGTGTATAATAGTTTTTGCCTGCCTCACTAACGGTGCCATTTGCCTATTCCCTGCCCGTACTTTAGCCTAGGGGATTTCCTGTTATCTACCTATTGCCTGATCTCCAGGACTACGTTACTAGCCTTTTTCCGTGTCTGTACTGTTGCCCTTTTGGACCTGTGTATGATCTTGTGCCTGCCCCTGGACCCAGCTACCTGCCTCCTCCTGCGGTCCTTTGCAATAAACACCCGCTGCGCCTTGCTCTTGAAACCAGCTCTCTGTCTCCCCTCGTGTTCATTACATTCGCCTTACTTTATTTAAGCCTAGCGAGCTACCTATCTCTTTATTTACTTCCTTTCGTTCCGATTTCCTTTCTTGAAGACCAATAGTAAGACTGTGTAATTATCCATTATTACAATTTTTATTTAACTAGGCAAGACAGTTAATAACACATTCATATTTTACAATGACGGCCTACCCTGGCCAAACCCGGACGACGGTGAGCCAATTGTGCGCCGCCTTATGTGACTCCCGGGACCTTGGAACTTCTCCTCCAATGCGTAGAGAAAGAGGTAACGAAGGACAATTGAGAAAGCGATTGTTACATATCAGAGGCATGTCTTTTCTACACAACATTTTTTTTTATCTGAACATTTCCCAACATTGTATAATACGGTAAAAAGGAATGTTGAAACTGGTGCTCCACATAAAGCAAGTGGACACCACAAACACATACAGAACAATTATCAAAAAACGAATTTATTTACATGACTTGCCAGCAGATGGAATTTGCTTGCGGTTCCTTTGCTTTACGATCTCTCTGGTCCATCTCTTTGGGAGAATCTAACGTCCCTAGGAATGAAAAAACTAAAACATTCTACTGCTTCAAAGTCTCTTGGGAGATGGACATCCCCTCCACATTTTTCCATACAGAATCAGAATGTACAGTAGCAGCCTCCAGTTCAGTGGGAACTGTAGACAGAGGAGACGCTGTGGCCACACATTTTAGAACCACGAAGAAGAGTATCTACCGGATTACATACTATATGGAAGCCCTTTGCGCGTGCACAAAAGTAGGTCTTTGTTTTTTATACTTTTTTCATTAAACACCACAATCATTGTTTATGTAACAATGAATACACCGTTTTTAATGCAATTTAGGTCATTTCAGATTATCTGCATTTTGATGTAAAAATACAGAAATCTAAATACTCAAACAATGGACCTAAAAACTGTTGTCTGGGGTACTGACAAACAGCCAGGTAAGTGTTGTAAAGGGCCCAGGGGTATTTTTGGGTGAACTTCCCCTTGAACTAAGGTTACTTGTTGGTGGCCCTTATAACTAATATATGACTAATATAACAAAAAATGAAACATCCCTTTTTCAGGACCCTGAATTTCAAAGATAATTTGTCAAAATCCAAATAACTTCACAGATCTTCATTGTAAAGGGTTTAAACACTGTCTCCCATGCTTATTCAATGAACCATAAACAATTAATGAACATGCACCTGTGGAACGGTCGTTAAGACACTAACAGCTTACAGATGGTAGGCAATTAAGGTCACAGTTATGAAAACTTAGGACACTAAAGAGGCCTTTCTAAAGACTCTGAAAAAACACATAAATAAAGATACCCTGCTCATCTGCGTGAACGTGCCTTAGGCATGCTGCAAGGAAGCATGAGGACTGCAGATGTGGCCAGAGCAATAAATTGCAATGTCCGTACTGTGAGACGCCTAAGACAGCGCTTCAGGGAGACAGGACGGACAGCTGATCGTCCTCGCAGTGGCAGACCACGTAACAACACCTGCACAGGATTGGTACAGCCAAACATCACACCTGCGGGACAGGTACAGGATGGCAACAACTGCTTGAGTTACATCAGGAATGCACAATCCCTCCATCAGTGCTCAGACTGTCCGCAATAGGCTGAAAGAGGCTGGACTGAGGGCTTGTAGGCCTGTTGTAAGGCAGGTCCTCACCAGACATCACTGGCAACAACGTCACCAAAGGACACAAACCCACCGTCACTGGACCAGACATGACTGGCAAAAAGTGCTCTTCACTGACGAGTCATGGTTTTGTCTCACCAGGGGTGATGGTCGGATGGAGTTTATCGTCGAAGGAATGAACGTTACACCGAGGCCTGTACTCTGGAGCAGGATCGATTTGGAGGTGGAGGGTCCGCCATGGTCTGGGGCGGTGTGTCACAGCATCATCGGACTGGGCTTGTTGTCATTGCAGGCAATCTCAACGCTGTGCGTTACAGGGAAGACATCCTCCTCCCTCATGCGGTACCCTTCTTGCAGGCTCATCCTGACATGACCCTCCAGCATGACAATGCCACCAGCCACTGCTCATTCTGTGCATGATTTCCTGCAAGACAGGAATATCAGTGTTCTGCTATGGCCAGCGAAGAGCCCGGACCTCAATCCCATTGAGCATGTCTGGGACCTGTTGGATCAGAGGGTGAGGGATAGGGCCATTCCCCCCCAGACATGTCTGGGAACTTGCTGGTGCCCTGGTGGAAGAGTGGGGTAACATCTCACAGCAAGAACTGGCAAATCTGGTGCAGTCCATGAGAAGGAAATGCACTGCAGTACTAAATGCAGCTGGTGGCCACACCAGATACTGACTATTACTTTTGTGTTGAGTGACAAATTATTCAATTTCTGTTAGTCACATGTCTGTGGAACTGGTTCAGTTTGTCTCAGTTGTTGAATCTTGTTATGTTCATACAAATATTTACACATGTTTAAGTTTGCTGAAAAACAAAACAAACAAAAAAACTGTATAAATAAAGGTAAAATACTTTTTTTCTTTAAATTACTTCGCCACCATGGCCTATTTATTGCCTTCCCTTATCCTACCTCAGTTGCACATACTGTATATAGACTTTTTCTACTCTATTGTTGACTGTATGTTTGTTTATTCCATGTGTAACTCTGTGTTGTTGTATGTGTCACACTGCTTTGCTTTAGCTTGGCCAGGTCGCAGTTGCAAATGAGAACTTGTTCTCAACTAGCCTACCTGGTTAAATAAAGGTGAAATAAAAATCAATAGTAAAAAAAAAAAACTGAAATTAGTTAACTCTGGATTATTCAGCCATTCTTAAAGGGAAATTAAAGGGGGTTTGGGGATCAAGGTTTAGGTGTCGTTCTATGAGATGATATCAGACAGTTAACATGCCCTTTATGAATGATGAAGCCTTTATGTGCTTGTTTAATTACATAAATGCTTCAAAATCCACAAAAAGTTACGTTGGCTGATGAATATTATCTCATAGGACAAAACTTAAGATCTCCTAAGCCTGTGTTTACTATATTTAAGGTGTTTATTACCTGAACGCCCATCTGCGGCCCGCTAACCGTTAGCTGTCTTACCGGCTGCTATCTGAATAGACAATCGGACAATTTATTTATTTTTATTATTATTATTATGTTTTCTTCTCGGGCCTCTATAACTATATCTATTGTTCTTATTTTTGTTGTTGTTGTGTGATTTGGATTAATCCCCTCTACCACACGGAACCCCACTAATCTACTGACCGAACGCAAGAGGTGGCTAACAACAGACCTCCATTCTATGCTAGCTTGCTAACGATGGCCTGGCTAGCTGTCTAAATCGCCGTGACCCTCAACCAACCTCTCCACTCACTGGACCCTTTTGATCACTCGACTAAGCATGCCTCTCCTTAATGTCAATATGTCTTGTCCATTGCTGTTCTGGTTAGTGTTTATTGGCTTATTTCACTGTAGAGCCTCTAGTCCTGCTCACTATACCTTATCCAACCTATTAGTTCCACCACCCACACATGCAATGACATCTCCTGGTTTCAATTATGTTTTTAGAGACAATATCTCTCTCTTCATCACTCAATACCTAGGTTTACCTCCACTGTATTCACATCCTACCTTACCTTTGTCTGTACATTATACCTTGATGCTATTTTATCGCCCCCAGAAACCTCCTTTTACTCTCTGTTCCAGACGTTCTAGACGACCAATTCTTATTGCTTTTAGCCGCACCCTTATTCTACTCCTCCTATGTTCCTCTGGCGATGTAGAGGTGAATCCAGGCCCTGCAGTGCCTAGCTCCACTCCTATTCCCCAGGCGCTCTCTTTTGACGACTTCTGTAACCGTAATAGCCTTGGTTTCATGCATGTTAACATTAGAAGCCTCCTCCCTAAGTTTGTTCTATTCACTGCTTTAGCACACTCTGCCAACCCGGATGTTCTAGCTGTGTCTGAATCCTGGCTTAGAATTCCAAACTACAACATTTTCAGACAAGATAGAACTGCCAAAGGGGGCGGTGTTGCAATCTACTGCAAAGATAGCCTGCAGAGTTCTGTCCTACTATCCAGGTCTGTACCCAAACAATTTGAACTTCTACTTATAAAAATCCACCTCTCTAAAAACAAGTCTCTCACCGTTGCCGCCTGCTATAGACCACCCTCTGCCCCCAGCTGTGCTCTGGACACCATATGTGAACTGATTGCCCCCCATCTATCTTCAGAGCTCGTGCTGCTAGGCGACCTAAACTGGAACATGCTTAACACCCCAGCCATCCTACAATCTAAACTTGATGCCCTCAATCTCACACAAATTATCAATGAACCTACCAGGTACCTCCCCAAAGCCTTAAACACGGGCACCCTCATAGATATCATCCTAACCAACTTCCCCTCTAAATACACCTCTGCTGTCTTCAACCAAGATCTCAGCGATCGGATTGGAAAGCAGCTGCGGTCATCCCCCTCTTCAAAGGGGGGGACACTCTTGACCCAAACTGCTACAGACCTATATCTATCCTACCATGCCTTTCTAAGGTCTTCGAAAGCCAAGTCAACAAACAGATTACCGACCATTTCGAATCTCACCATACCTTCTCTGCTATGCAATCTGGTTTCAGAGCTGGTCATGGGTGCACCTCAGCCACGCTCAAGGTCCTAAACGATATCTTAACCGCCATCGATAAGAAACATTACTGTGCAGCCGTATTCATTGATCTGGCCAAGGCTTTCGACTCTGTCAATCACCACATCCTCATCGGCAGACTCAACAGCCTTGGTTTCTCAAATGATTGCCTCGCCTGGTTCACCAACTACTTCTCTGATAGAGTTCAGTGTGTCAAATCGGAGGGTCTGTTGTCCGGACCTCTGGCAGTCTCTATGGGGGTGCCACAGGGTTCAATTCTTGGACCGACTCTCTTCTCTGTATACATCAATGAGGTCGCTCTTGCTGCTGGTGAGTCTCTGATCCACCTCTACGCAGACGACACCATTCTGTATACTTCCGGCCCTTCTTTGGACACTGTGTTAACAACCCTCCAGGCAAGCTTCAATGCCATACAACTCTCCTTCCGTGGCCTCCAATTGCTCTTAAATACAAGTAAAACTAAATGCATGCTCTTCAACCGATCGCTACCTGCACCTACCCGCCTGTCCAACATCACTACTCTGGACGGCTCTGACTTAGAATACGTGGACAACTACAAATACTTAGGTGTCTGGTTAGACTGTAAACTCTCCTTCCAGACCCATATCAAACATCTCCAATCCAAAGTTAAATCTAGAATTGGCTTCCTATTTCGCAACAAAGCATCCTTCACGCATGCTGCCAAACATACCCTTGTAAAACTGACCATCCTACCAATCCTCGACTTTGGCGATGTCATTTACAAAATAGCCTCCAATACCCTACTCAACAAATTGGATGCAGTCTATCACAGTGCAATCCGTTTTGTCACCAAAGCCCCATATACTACCCACCATTGCGACCTGTACGCTCTCGTTGGCTGGCCCTCGCTTCATACTCGTCGCCAAACCCACTGGCTCCATGTCATCTACAAGACCCTGCTAGGTAAAGTCCCCCCTTATCTCAGCTCGCTGGTCACCATAGCATCTCCCACCTGTAGCACACGCTCCAGCAGGTATATCTCTCTAGTCACCCCCAAAACCAATTATTTCTTTGGCCGCCTCTCTTTCCAGTTCTCTGCTGCCAATGACTGGAACGAGCTACAAAAATCTCTGAAACTGGAAACACTTATCTCCCTCACTAGCTTTAAGCACCAACTGTCAGAGCAGCTCACAGATTACTGCACCTGTACATAGCCCACCTATAATTTAGCCCAAACAACTACCTCTTTCCCAACTGTATTTAATTAATTTATTTATTTTGCTCCTTTGCACCCCATTATTTTTATTTCTACTTTGCACATTCTTCCATTGCAAAACTACCATTCCTGTGTTTTATTGCTATATTGTATTTACCTTGCCACCATGGCTTTTTTTGCCTTTACCTCCCTTCTCACCTCATTTGCTCACATTGTATATAGACTTGTTTATACTGTATTATTGACTGTATGTTTGTTTTACTCCATGTGTAACTCTGTGTCGTTGTATCTGTTGAACTGCTTTGCTTTATCTTGGCCAGGTCGCAATTGTAAATGAGAACTTGTTCTCAACTTGCCTACCTGGTTAAATAAAGGTAAAATAAAAATTTAAAAATTATCCACAACTCTTTAAAAAAACATTAATTTACCCATAGGCTTTGACCAATGAGCCCTGGCTGAGTTCATGCCTACAAAAATACACCATTACTATTGCTCTGCTAGGTTAATTAAACTGCCTTTTTCGTCAGCATGCACGGCTAGCAAATGACCACCCGTAAATTGTATGGGTGGTAATTTGATTAGTTGTTCAGCAGTCTTATGGCTTGGGGGTAAAAGCTGTTAAGGAGCCTTTTGGTCCTAGACTTGGCGCTCCGGTACCGCATGCCATGTGGTAGAAGAAAGAACAGTCTATGACTTGGGTGACTGGAGTCTTTGACAATGTTTTTGGCCTCCCTCTGACACTGCCTAGTATATACTGTAGGTCCTGGATGTCAGGAAGCTTGGCCCCAGTGATGTAATGGGCCGTACACACTACCCTTTGTAGCGCCTTATGGTCAGATGCCGAGCAGTTGCCATACCAGGCGGTGATGCAACCGGTCAGGATGCTCTCGATGGTGCAGCTATAGAGCTTTATCCCATTATCCATGCCGTGAAATTGAACAGTACAAGCGACACCTTTCATCCCTGAATTGAGGAACGTTTTGAAGCCATACCCCTCATTCGCCACCCTGGAGCAAACATTTAGCATGGCATCGTTATGACTTGAAGGGAGGATTTGTAACTTCTTGCTGAACCTCAAGTCGAGACATATTGGCTAGATTGGGGTGTGACGTCGTTGTGAAAAATATGAGAACAATTGTATTCCATTCTCCCAGAAGCAGGAAATTATGCTGGCAGCACAAACATGATTGTTCGGAAGGTCTGGAGAAGGAGAGAGAAGTTTCTGTGTTTCTGGAAGAACAAAGACCTTGGTGGGAGAGAAATTATTTGTAGCTTTTATATTTTGTATTATTTCTAACAGCATTTATTTGGAAGATTTACACAAATACTGTTATGTTAAAAACTATTGTGTATATTTAACGAAACACACTTTATATGCTATTGGAATTACTCAATAGATTCTGTAGAATATAAATGGTCTCTTGTGCTGGGCACCTGGTTTAATACGGAGTGCTGGTGACTCCTTACTCCACCCACCCCATTCATTGCAATGCAATCCAATACACCATATACAAAATACATACGGCCATAGAGAAAAATACTACATGTTTCAAGCTAGAGGGGGTGGAAATTATTCAGTAAGGTCTCTACTAACCAGATGTTTCGTTTTTTAGGGGAACTGTGTCGTAAATATCCAGCAGCACCCCATACTCCGCCTATTCCATTCCCCCAATGCAATACACTATATATGAAATACAAATTGGGTTATAGAGAAAAAAACCTATTCTTTGTGCAGAGGTAAAAGTGGGGTTGGGAGTAGTCAGTAAGGACTGTAGAATCTATATCTGGTGTCATTTCATGTGCACTACTTTTGACTAGGGCCCCTGGTGAGATGAGAAGAAATGGGAGTAGAGGAGGAGGAGAGAGGAGAGGAATCTGACATTACTCTTAAAGGTGATTTGGCCTTTTTTTTATGCCCCCTACTGTACCACTTCCATTGCTTTTAGCTAGTAGTGGCTAAAGTTAGCTGGAGTTTCTAGTATCTGTTTAAATAATAACTTGATTTCATCACGGCTACTGAAGAGAATCAATGAATTAGAAATTCCTAATATCTCACCCGTAACCACAGGCTGTCAGTCTGGTCCAGCCAGTATGGAACGTTGCAACGGAACAGGATTCGTCGAGGGCCGGCAAACCGTGCCAATATGTCCTCCAAACACCGGCTTCAAGGGCATTATCACTTTTCTACAACGGGTTACCAACATACTTAAATAATTATTGTAACATTTTCATTAAAAACTTTATTTTGATTAATTTACTCACACTATTTCATCCTTCCACAACATATAGTCCCGATACAAATCTAGGGTTGCTAGAGACGCGACCCAGTCGTTCAGTCTTTTGGTTCTATATCTATGGACTCAACCCAGTCGTTCATTCTAAATGTTCTATATCTATGGACTCAACCCAGTCGTAAATTCTAAATGTTCTATTGCCATACTGGCTGGCAACGTTCTTATATCTTGCTTGCTAGCTAGCCAACTACGGCTAACTTACTGTCATGTCAAACAGTGCAGAGAGAATAACAGCAACGTAGCTGCATTTGCATTTGTTTAAACTGTTTTCTAGTAACATTTATTTGGATACATCCTTAATAAGCTGATGAGGCGAGATTTCGTCTGGCATAGAAAATGTGCTCACTAGTCAGGACACTGTTGTTCAGAGGAGCTAGCCAACAACACAGCTACAGAAACACAATCACTTCAAACTGAAGCTGGAAAGACTGCAAATTAGCTGCGTTTCGTTTGACCTTTTTTCAAGTCACATTTTTTTGTATATATCCATAAAAATGATGCCAGTTGAATCATGATTTAGACTGGCTGAGAAACGGTACCTGCCTGTCTCGTCCCGAATCACGACACGTTCATTACAATGGGACAGCAGGAGATCGAATTTGAATATTGAAACAATGTTGCAAATATCGGAGAGACCGACAGCAAGGATTATACAAATCTCCGCTGTTGAAAACTAAATGTTTATCCAAAAAAAAAGTGAGATAATGTCTAGATGCTTTTTATAGTGGAGATAACGTTTATAAATTGCTTGGCTGACGAGACAATGCGCAGTCAGATGGAACAGAGTAAATAGGCATTTTAACATCATAGATTTAGCTGGCGGCAATTTGTGGAATAGACACTGGCTGGAATGCGGTTTTAACCAATCAGCATTCAGGATTACACCCACCAGTTGTATAAATTATATTATTCCACAGGAGAGGTGATGGAGCCTGAAGGGGGGATAGGAATGTGGAGAGGAATGTGGAGAGGATGGGAGGAGAGAGGAAAATGAGGGAGGAGAGGAGAGGAGAGGAGAGGAGAGAGAACAGAGGGGAGGGGAGAGTATAGGAGTTTCTGCGTTTCTGGAAGAACAAGACAATGGAATGGAGTCCAAAGTCTGCCCCTGACCAGTCTGCCCCTACTATCTGGTCCGTCTTCTCTACAGTCTAATGACAGGCTCTAGTGGCATAACCTCGGACCTCTTATAGTGTAAGGTTTCTTGTGTAAAAAGGTACTATAAGGGTGAAATGATCGTAGTGCAAAAGTATTTTCAAAGCACAAAAAAATTTATAATAGTCTGGACATAGGGCTCTGGTCAAACGTAGTGCACTATATTGGGAATAGTGCCATTTGGGAGGCAACCTGTGAATTCCTTAAGGTATCTTGTGTAAGATGGTACTTTATGTACAAGTATGCAAAATATGTTGTTGGCTTGAGGATATGTTGCTTAAACACTCCTTAGTCTCCCATGAAAATAACATCAGATATAGATTCTACAGACCTTACTGAGTAGCTCCAACCCAACTTTAACCTCAGCACAAATAATCGTTTTTTCTCTTTAACCAAATGATTTCCATATACTGCGTATTGCACATGTCAAACTCATTCCACGCAGGGCTGAGGGTCTTCGGGTTTTCACTCCTCCCCTGTACTTGATTGATTAATTAAGGTCGCTGATTAGTAAGGAACTTCCCTCACCTGGTTGTCTTGGTCTAAATTGAGAGGAAAGACTAAAACCCAGCAGAAACTGGGCCCTCCATGGAATGAGTTTAACACCCCTGGTGTATTGCATCGGGGGCAATGAAATAAACTGAGTACGAAGTGCTGCTGGATATTTAGACCACAGTGCCCCTAAAAATAATATATGGTTAGTAGAGACCCTAATAATAAGTACTTCCAACCTTTTACTTTTATCTCTGAACAGTTTTTTTTACATCCAATTATTGTATACCAGTCTCAACATATTTTAAAAAATATGAGTCATTTTTTTTTTCATTGTTTTCATAAATTCCTTGTTATATTTGTTTATTAGTATAATACAAATGGCCACTGATTAATTTGAATATATTTTTTAATCTACATTGCAATGTTTAGAAATGAGGGCTTTTATTTTGAAGTAATCCTTATTGAAAAACAGGAAAGTCTCTGCACATGATTTTAATAGTAGCTGAATTTAAAACGCTCAGCTACTATTCATTTGCATCTGCACGGTGAAAGTTCTCTTCCTGCTTCCTCGCACTTTGACCTTGAGGCGGGTTAATGCGAGTGTATCATGTTTATGTTAGCTTGGGGCACTGCATTTTTCCCGGGATTGTTCTTCATATCCAGGAAAGTGCTTAAATCCGTTTTCAAAAGTTGGAATGATGCAGATGTGTTTGTGGTCAGCGAAAGGTAGGCTTTATTACAGTAATATTTACATATGCATAACCTAGCTAGTTGTTGTCCTTGAATGACTTCACTAGTAACTGACAACAGTTATTTCAGTGAGCAGATGTCTAGTTATATCAAAACAACTCCGGAGATCAATCTATCAGAACTGAACCACAACCTGGATTTACAGGAGACATTGAATTTGGCGATTCTCCTTTAAACCCAGGAGCCATCCAACTTGCAATTCACCAGCTTTGCAAGCGTAATAATGTCAAAATACGTTCGGTACTTACAAAATAATGGAGTTTCACTGAGCAACTATCGTCATTACAGCCGCCACAGCCGATGGACTTCCAGAATAGGTCTAAATAAAAAGTTACATGTAACCGAAAAAATGCCTTATCTGAAAATAATCCATTCTTTTTGACGAAGTGTGGATGGGCCAAATACCTCTTCTGTACCCCCTGCAATATTTGTAATATCATTATAATACACAAAATATAGAAATATACAATCACTGAAATGTAGCCTATATTGTCTACTTAACCCTTTAACTGGCATGCCAATAAATACAAGTGTGTTTATTTTAAATTAATATCAGAACAAATTAATAACCAATTGTGTGCACTTTCATAGCCTCATCATATATCCCATCTCTTTGCAAGGTTGGTGTCCTCCATCCATGCCACTCTGGCTACTATTGTTGGGTTCATAATTGCTACTGCCTCCAGTGATGTGATGTATGACAGGTAAGAATTTATATTTTGATTATTGCCATCAAACCAGCAATCATCACTTGTCGTGATTGAGTCATCTCCTCCCCTCTCCTCTGAGTGAGACTTACCAGTGGTACTTTTGTTTGACGGCTGAATGCACTACCCCCGGTGCCATAAAAACAAGCTTTTGGGGGCAGAGGCTGTAGTACACTCGGATACAAGACTGACCTGTATACGTCCCCATCACTAGAGTGATCTCTAGAGATCAATCCCCCCCATCTTAACACTGTGGTCAATTTACTCATTATCAGCAGGGGTTTGCTGTGTTTATTTCCTTAGTGACTGAAACTGTATCTCAAATATTCATAGTACTCTATACATGATCATCTCATACCAAACACAGGTTATAGATTAGAATAGGTAGGCTTCTAAGTGCACTGTGCAGTAGTATTAGTATTATATAGTCTTAAAAGCCTACAAATATCTGACTAGTCAGCTGGCATTGATGATCAGTTTATGATGTAGTTTGTCACCGCTCAAGAATTACACTTTATAATTAGGGCCCTGCGTTTGGGTTAATCATGTCACATGACCATACATTTTCATGCCTTTTCCTGAAATTAGAATTACACCAAAAATTAAAGCAATTGTCTAAGGATGGTTCTGGACTATCTGACATAAAAAGGGGTCAGTTTGTTGAAAAAGCTTTAAAGGTCACGAACAGTCAAATCATGTGTTCATGAAATGTGATGATACTTGGATGAAAACAGATCAAAGTATGAAAAATGACTGTTGCTTCCACAATGATAATGTTACTGGTCGATCCCCTACCCTGTGTCATAAGTACCGTCTTGTAACCAACATCAAAGAAGGCTTGTTTGCAGATGGCCGTGGTTTATATAGCGAGATGGCTACTCGACTGGTGCCAAAATCTCACTGTAGGGTCTCGGCAAACATAATTAAAAGTTGACCCTATTAATCTATGGCAAAGATACTTATGTTCCCCTTACATCTGTCTGGGGTTAGCTATTTATTGGTTAGCTAGGTCTTCTGCCAGCATGGAACAAAAGGGGGGGGTGGGGGGGTTGTTCAAAACTCCCAACGCCATTGTCAGGTCAACACCTGTCAGTGCTGCTGTGAACCGCCTCACAAGAGACGTGCCAAATGGAAGATGGATTTTTTTTTAAATGACATCATCGATGCAATTTCAGTGTTTGATTTGCTTTGTTTATCACCAAATTTGCTTGATGATTTTACTGCAACACTTCATCCAAGTTGCTTGACATGGGTGTTTCAAAGAGCTGTCACTCAAGGCGAGCTCATGAATATATGCTCCCCGCCCACTCAGCCTGTCTTTCTCAAAATGTTGAGTATTTTTATCCAAAGCAAATATTTAATGGGTGATTTATTTTAGTCACTCAAAAGGTTATTTTACATCGGAATCAGAATGACTGTTCGGGACCTTTTTAAAATAAATGTTCAAATCCAGGTCATGTGACATGATTAACCAAAACACAAGGACCTATTTATAATACTTTACTCAAAGCTCCAAAGTTGCATTTGGTGGAGGAAGAGGATTCTGTGATTTTTATAAGGATGAAGTAACATTTCTTTTTATTTCGCACAACAACAACAAAATTGAGTGTAAGTACTTACTTTCATGATCCTAATGTACCGGTATGTCACCATCTTCTTTAGGCACAGACTGACCAATGAATTTGTGTGGTTTGGCGCTCCTTACATGGCGTTTGATATTTATGCCATGTATCTGAGTAACTACCACTGTCAAAAGGTAAAAGGGCACGAGGCGTACAGAAAGCACTCCCTCCTTACCATCAAGCTGTTCCTCCTCCGGCATCCCCTGCTGGTTGTCCATCACATGGTCCTCCTCACGGTCTTCATGCCCACCATTCTGGTGAGGAAGGATCACAAACATTACTGGACCGTAACGTTAGGTCTGATGTGTTACAACGGCAGTTGAAATGTGTCATTATAAACTGGTTTGTTCGAGCCCTGAATGCTGATTGGCTGACAGCTGTGGTGTATCAGACCGTATACCACGGGTATGACATTTATTTATACTGCTCCAATTACGTTGTTAACCAACTTATAATAAGGCACTGCAGGGGTTTGTGGTATATGGCCAATATACAACGGCTAAGGCCTGTATCCAGGCACTCTGCGTTGCGTCGTGCTTAAGAACTGCCCTTAGCCATGGTATATTGGCCATATACCACACCCCCTCAGGCCTTATTGCTTAACTATAGTCCAGTTTCTGTTATTGAGAATCTGCTGTGTCATCCTCAAAAGCTGTGCTCATTTCACAGTAAGTTAGTGTTTAATATTCATATAGTGCTGTTTTTTTCCTCAGTTCCTTAGGACTGGTCTAGGTGGAGACTTCTTCATTGGCTGTTTCTTCATGGCAGAATTCAGCACTCCCTTTGTCTCGTTAGGAAAGGTTCTGATCCAGGTAAAGCCACACCTAGATTCATAAACCACTTTGTTTTTGTTGTGCTTTAGGAAGACTGAGCATAGTATTAAGTGTACTATAACTCGCTGTACAATTAGTAAACGTTCCCTATATTTTCCTCTAGTTGGGACTAGAGGACTCATGGCTTCACAGAGTCAACGGTGTGATGGTTCTGCTGAGTTTCTTCACCTGCCGTATCCTGCTCTTCCCCTACATGTACTGGGTGTATGGTCAGCAGTACACCATTCCCTTCCACAAAGTGCCTTTCCATCTACCGCTCCACTGTAACTTAGCCAACCTATCCATACTGGCACCTCAGATCTACTGGTTTGTGCTTCTGTGTCACAAGGCCTATCGCCTCTACCTGCGTCAGACTAGGTCAAAGGGTCAACTTGCTCACAAAGATGGCTCAAAAACAGATTAGAGTTGCCATCTAATTCTATGGTTAGCAACATGTAATGTCAATTATGCTTCTTTTGCTGCTGGTCTTCCATGCCATGAGTTAGCCGTTATTTCAATCCTTCCCTCTGAAGTAACAGTCTGTGTGGAATTTAGGACCTGCAACTGCCTATCAATACACAATGAACAGTATTTATCAAAATTCTCAGGGAGTGTGTTATACTGTCTGTACTACTACAGAATATTTAGTGATTTATCAGGATAACTTTCCACCTCCAAACTATTGTTTGATTAATAAACGATTGAAAGACATGCAATTTGTCATTTTTTGTATTCAAAATAAAAATAATTGTATTTTCAACCCAAGGTCAGAACACGTTTTTATTTGAGGCTGGAAACAATAAACCCTCATTCAAATGCTGTCTGAAAAAAGTACATCAACCCGAAGACGACAGCTGAGCAATTTTCTGATGCAACACGGCCTTCATCTCGGCGCTCTCCAGGTTGTCTGTGATAGTGGTGAAGAAGTGGCGAGTGTTCTCGATCTCCAGGTGGGAGCTGCTACTGGGGTGTGTGGCCAGCACTGCCTCGTAGTGGGTCAGGATCTCCAGGGCACACAGGAACAGAGACTCGCACTGCCCGCCGGGCATCATCACCTGAATGTGCTGAACATGACAGAAGAGCTGGCTCAGTACAAACAGCACCTCCTGGCTGGCAGTGGTGGTAGCTGCCCTCTCTACCTTTGAGTCTTTGGGTGAGGTGTTGGAGGAAGACGGCGACAGCTTTCCCCTCAGGGAGTCTATGACCTCTCTCATGGCGCTGGCGTACAGCAGCCCCACGTGGGCCCAGCCCTGGCCGGGCAGCCAGTCTTTGCAACTGGAGCCGCAGAGCAGCTGGAGGACACGCAGCAGTAGCACGGACAGACGCAGCTCGCAGGAGAACGGCCGCAGGTCCAGCAGGGGGAGAAAGTCCACGTACTCCAGTGAGTAAGGCACGTGGAGCCGGCCTGAGCGGAGCAGCTCTCGCATTGCTCTCAGCAGCCTGCCCCACTCGGTGACTGTGCACCAGGGTAGGGTCTGTGTCACTGCCACCAGCAGGCCTTTGCTGAACATGTTGACATCGTCGGGCCGGTGCTGGTCCAGAGCCAGAGAGGTCAGCATGGTGTTCTGAACCTCGTCAGAGAGAGCACAGCACTCCATCCACGCCAGCAGCCCTGTGCCCTGCCCATACTGGGCCAACTTTAGGCCAGACCACTCCTGCTCCGGCAGCTCGCACACAGCCAACAGTGAGGACGGCACCTCGTTTTTGAAGTGATCCCCCCACACTACCTTCAGATGGAAGCGAACAGTCCAGTCCAGGGCCTCCACTTTATTGTAGAGCCAGAAGAGGGCTCTGGACCAGGTGTTGGGGGCTGAGGCCACCTCCCGTCCCACCACCTTGCCCAGTGCAGTCAGCACAGTGACGAGCATCTCCTTGGACTCTGTGGATAAGTGACAGGGTGCGCCCTCTACCGGAAGCTCCCAGCACCTGCAGCCCTCGTTCAGAATCTGGCAGAGGATGTAGAGGAGGGGGAATGGGGAGCAGTTCATGACCCAGTGTGGAGATGGATCCTGGGATTCCAGAGAAAAGGCAGAGTGGAGCAAACGCAGGCACAGCTCCAGGCTGCAGGTGCTATAGCCAGAGGAGGGGGAGAGGTGAGGCAGGACGAAGGCACACACAACCTCTTCAGGGTGCAGGAAACTCTGGCCTCGCTCTAAGCTCTCCGAAATGCTCGGCTGCATAAGTGCAACCAGGAAGTGCAGAAACTGGTCCTCCTCCTTAGCCGAGGACAGTTTAGTCATGGCAGTATCTTGAAGACAGCTGCACAGTAAGCTCCCCGCAGAGCTGCCCGTCCCCTCTGTGCAACCGGGGGCACCGCCCCTCAGCCCTGAGAGCTGCTGGAGTATGTTGGAGAGGAGGCTGTGGGCCCCATGGTTCACCACCGCCAGATGGCAGCACCGACGCAGGGTGGCCTCGGGGTTCTGAAAGGCCACGCGGGCTATGGCGGCCACGGCCAAGCTGAGGTTGTTCTGCGCCGATCCACCCTGGATGATGCAGTTGAACGTCATGTTGAGCTCCTCACTAAAGCCCTCCATCACAGCCAGGGGCAGAGAGCCCTGGAGACCCCTCTTGGAGCAGGTTAACATTTCCGCTAATGTTGTGTTTTTCTCAGTTAAGGGGAGCTCTGCGAAAATGTTCACAATAATGTCCTTCAGCTTTCTGCAGTGCTCTACTTCACTATCCATTTGGCACTTTGCAATGAGAGTGGAGACTAATTTCATGACAATATCCTTTCGCTGGAATGCGTTTTTGTTTCTCTCCAGACAGCTGATCCACTCCTCCATGCTCAGGGACCAGCTCAGTTCAGTGGCAAATAGCATAGTGAAATCTTGGAAGCCCTCCAAGCGGTGGTTAATGATGGCTACGGCAATGTGGGCCATTTCCCCAGCGTTTCTCTCTGTGTCGGGGAAGGACAGTGAGACAAACAAGCCTCTCAAAGTGCTCTGCACATTGTTCAGTGTCTGCCGCTCACCCTCATCCATGGTCTCAGACATGGACCGTTCCTCTAGGGACTCGAGCACTCTGGCCAGACTGTTTTTCAAACGGCGTGTCAAGTCACTGGGGTCCCCGCTGTCTGTCATCTCCAGCAGCCCTCTCTTCTCCCAGGCCTGAGTGAGCTGTGAGACCGTCTGCAGAGCTTGCATTAGTGTCATTCCACAGGGTTTAAACAGAGAGGGTGTGTGGGCTGCCTTCAGGTCACTGCGGGCCTCGCTTATCACCTGGACCAGGTCAAACTTCTCTATCCCAGCATGCCTCTTTCTGACAGTCACCGTACTGGTCAGGCTCTGAAGTTGTACCTCAGCTGGGAGGATGATAGCTTGGTCTATCAGATGTGAGGTGTAGAGGGAGTCGAGGCAGTTGGATAGGGCACGGTAGCAAAGGTCAGAGGTGCTCAGATGCTCTTTCATCTCCTCCAGAGCATGAAAAAGAATGGACAGCACATCAGTGGTGGACGATGATGATGTTGAGGTTTCTGGGTCTGATTTGAACCTCTTGGCAGCCTGAGGTGAAAGGCCAGCGGTGTTGGTGAGGCTGGTCCACCGGTAAGTAAAGACCTTATCTAGGTCGTCCTCCTCTTGCCTTCCCCACCTGCCCTTCCACAGCTCCCACCACACCTCCAGCAGGACGCGGACATCCTCCTCAGTGCTGTTTCGGGTAACGTGTTGAACTAGCTCCCCCAGCTCTGCACTCAGGTGGGCCGATGGGAGGCAAAGCAGCAGCTGGGCGTAGATCTGAGAGAAGCCTGTCAACTTGACCAGCTCAAACAGCACTATGCGGTTAATGTCAGGTAGGCTGTTCTGCAGAGAGAAGAATGGATTCTCCCTCCAGCCGATTTCCATGTCTTCTTCGCTCTCCTTCCCCAGTAATTTGCTCCATAAGACGCAGATGATTTTCTTCTTCCAGCGGACACTGCTCAGACAGCTACCACGCTCCTGCCCACAAATTTCTCTGACAGCCTGTAGAATTGGGTGGCCAACCTTACTCCAGTCCTCCTTCTGCAGGGCACTGAGTGACGCTGGCTGGCACAATCTGTTGGCCAACAGAAAGCCTCCCTGGAGAATGGCAGTCTTCTCACAGCTCAGCCAGGAATCTGAAAGTACAAGCAGAACAGTGAGAACGAATGAACACGAGTAGACTAGAGAGTAGTTAGTTCAGTACAGAAACCAGGTTGCCAAGGGTAAATCCATTTGAATTTAATCACTTTGACAGCATCCCTTTTGTTAAAAAAAAATGTATTACTTCGTATACATGTAACCGAATGACAAAACATTCCAGGGATAAAGGAGCTCAAAGTTGACCCATTTTGCATACCCCACTATACCATAAGACATCCATGTCTTCATCACCGGAAAATATAAATCATATCAAACTCAACTGTTTTAAAGCTTACAAATAGGGTTGCAAGCTTCCGTTGAGACATGTTCTTGGATACAGGGTGTGTGTCATTTCAATCATAGAAATAGAATGGACCTATTCTTCAGACCATTGAAATTTGACCTTCAACTTACCACCACAAAAGATGTCCGCTGATCCGCCCATATTCGAATGTCAACTGAAAGGCGTTACGCCTATAATTTCTCCCCCCATGTGGAAGCTAGGTGAATTGCAACGGCACTAAGCTGCATTGAAAACAAAATCTCCCCCTCCACCGCATCCCATTTCCCCGTAACATGGCAGAGACTTGCCCTTGAGCCTTTTACTTTAGGTTTTGGTCCACCAGCTTCAAACAGATGTAGAAACAATATTTTTCTATTCGAAATTTCACACGATTTAGATGGTACAATGATTCCCTACACTATTTCAGTGCTTTTTTTTTTTTTAATTGAGCAACAGTGTAGAATATTAGCAACCAAAAAATGACAGAGTGATTTCTACATTGGCCACATGACACGATTTCCACTAGATAACAAAGTCAAAACAGCTTTCCCATTTTGACATTGGATGCCTCTCCGGTAGAAGAAATCAATAGGTGAATATCACAACACTGGAAGGTAGGTAATACTGTGACACACCATCATTCCACTATTACTGCTGATATTATGGAAAAAAAATTCAATTACAATGCAGTTTTTTAAAATAAAAAGTATGTGTGGCACCTTTTAAATGGTCACATCTATTCTATTATCTATGATGAGTAACAGTAATTTAAAACAGTCCTTTATTCCCATTCAAGTCAACATTCTCTTATGTGTGGACTCCCAACCATCTTTGTGGTACCATTTGAAAGTTGAAATTTTAACTTAGTACATTTATCAGCCAAAACATGACGCCCACTCTGTATTCAAGAGCATGTTGTGTCTCAACCTACGGCAGTCAAAAGACAACCTCCAGATTATGTAAAATAGGGTCTAAGGTACAACATACAGTACCAGTCAAAAGTTGACACCTACTCATTCAAGGGTTTTTCTTTATTTTTACTATTTTCTACATTGAAATAACACATGGAATCATGTAGTAACCAAAAAAGTGTTAAACAAATCAAAATGGTTTATTTGAGGTTCTTCAGAGTAGCCACCATTTGCCGTGACAGCGCTTGGCATTCTCTCAACCAGCTTAATGAGGTAGTCACCTGGAATGCATTGAAATTAACTGGTGTGCCTTGTTAAAAGTTCATTTGTGGATTTTTTTTCCTTCTTAATGCATTTGAGCCAATCAGTTGTTGTTACAAGGTAAGGGTGGTACACAGAACTAGCTCTATTTGGTAAAATACCAAGTCCATATTATGACAAGAACAGCTCAAATAAACAAAGGGAAATGGCAGTACATCATTACTTTAAGACATGAAAGTCAGTCAATCCAGAACATTTCAATAACTTTGAAAGTTTCTTCAAGTGCAGTCGCACCTGGACTTGAACCTGATCTAAAGTCTCTGGAGAGACCTGAAAATAGCTGTGCAGCAACGCTCCCCATCCAGCCTGACAGAGATTGAGAGGATCTGCAGAGAAGCCAAGCTTGTAGCATCATACCCAAGAAGACTCAAGGCTGTAATCGCTGCCAAAGGTGCTTCAACAAAGTACTGAGTAAAGTGTCTGAATACTTATGTAAATGTAATCAGTTTCTTATTTGTAATACATTTGCAAACATTTCTATAAGGCTTTTTTTGCTTTGTCATTATATGGTATTGTGTGTGGATAAGGGCTTTAAAAAGAAATCAAGTTTATAATATGGCTGTAACAAGGACACTTGTACAAATGGGCAAATATGTATGAAAGGTTTAGTTCAAATCGAAAGGTGTCCGTCCTGTCAAAAAGTGATTCAAATGGTTTAACCCCAACACATCGCTACACATTTCACTACAGGTACCACTGACAGTAAATAATGTGTGTCAGTGTCAGCTCGCTAGTTACACAGCTAACATGTTTATAGCTATAAACAAAGCACAAGCATTCAACTTAAATATCATAGCTACCTTGAGTCATCATTGTGTTTGGGTGAGGCGCAGTTCAGTCTTCAATGTGCACCTTGTCATCCACGCCGGACCCAACAGCACGCCAAGCCAACTACAACGAAGAACACGTGCACATTTTTGTTCATTTAATTAGTATACTGATTTATAATAAAAGGAGACAAGTTAATAGATTTAAATATATACTTACTTTCCAAGGCGATATGACAAGAAACCAATCAAATAAACGTGTTGAACTTTTTTTTTTTCGACCATTCAAAACAACTCGTCTTACTTCTGCATCAACGTCACGTGGGCGGGATTTTTTTTATTGAAGAGCGACGAAATGTATTTTCGTGACTTTACAGCGCCACTCATGGTATGGATGTATGGGGGGGGGGGGGGTGTATGTTTAGTTGCATTTTGTAACAGTTTCTTCCTCATTCACATATTATCTGATGATATTTAGTTTACTATTACAAGCCATTGTAAAAAATCTAACGTTAACTTGTCTTACATGCAGCTGCACGAGCAGATTCTATTTTTTTTCACTTGAGTCAAATTGCCGAAATGAAAGTGAAAGTTCTGTGGAGTCGAATGGCACAGGGAAAGACATCTCCGGAAGACAGTTTTGTAACATTATGCGTTTAAACGTCAATATTGTTATCTGTTTATTTCTCTGTGCAGGTAGGCTACCCTGTGAACTATTTTTGCGAGTATTTTTCATTCCCCAGACGGTTTCACGCGTGCTGTGATCATTCAGAGTTCTTATGAATGGACTATTTGTTAGCCTCCAATGATGATTGATTTTTAAAGCTGAAGTTACATTTTAAACTCATTGTGATTATTCTACTTATTCATCTATTTGACAGAGGTGCCAGGCATCCAGTCTTTACAACAGGTGCCTTGGCTGCCTTGTATGCTGGTGGATGAACTTGTAAAGTTCAATGATGAGGGACATGCTGAAACCCAGTATCAACACAGAAACGCTGGGCTGCAGTTTGGCCATCCAGGGGACAGTGCATTGAACCCTAATGCCATCACCTTCCTTGTTACAGGTGAATGAGAGAAACAGCTAAACAAATGTCAGATTTGGTTATGTTTTCTACGCTGGTGTTTGGTGTTTCAACACTGAGAGGTGCTCTTCAAACTGTGTGTGTTCAGGCTCTAAGGTGGACATGAGGAAGTACATTGAAGGAGCAGTAGTGGAGCACCAGCTGCAGTGTGAGATCCGCAGGTACAGCACAGAGGGTATCCAGATGCGTTGGCCAGGTTTAGGAGCCCAGGATCACGACATCTGGTTCACCAGCACCTTACGGCACACCGACGGCCACTTCGTCATCACCAGCTTCCTCAGACATACCCCTGCCACACCCACACCTGGCCAGGCAGACTACCGCAACTGGCCCGCCATCGCAGACAGAGAGATGCTAACCACCTCAAGTAATTCAAACTTTTGATTCCGTCTGTTTGTTGTGCAGTAGATCTCATGTCAAACTCATTCCATGGAGGGCCGAGTGTCTACGAGTTTTGTCTGAACTCTTTTATTTTAAAACCCTTTTATGGTCAGTTAAGAATAAATTCTTAATTACAATGACGGCCAAACCCTAACCCGGACGACGCTGGGCCAATTGTGCACCTCCCTATGGGACTCCCAATCACGGGCCGGTTGTGAAAAAGCCTGGAATCGAACCAGGGTCTGTAGTGACGCCTCTAGCACTGAGATGTGCTAGACCGCTGCGCCACTTGGGAGCCCAAAACTTGATTGATGAATTAAGGTCACTCATTAGCAAGGAACTCCCCTCACCTAGTTGTCTAGGTCTTAATTTAAAGGATGAACCAAAAACCTGCAGACACTCGGCCCTCTGTGGAATGAGTTTGACACCCCTGCAGTAGATGTAGTCTGCACTCTGGTCCAGTGCTTCCCATTCCTGGTCATTTGAGTTTTGAGCCTAGCCCTAACACCTGATTCTAATCAAATGCTTGATAAATTGATTATTTGAATCAACTGTGTTAGTAATAGGGCAACAAAAAAAATATGTACACCCCTTGGTGTCCCCTGAAACAGGATTGGGAAGCACTGCTCTAGTCTGTAGCGTGTGTCAGTGGAGGCGGCTGAGGGGAAGACGGCACATAATAATGGCTGGAACGGAGCTAATGGAATGGCATCCAACACATGAAACCATGTGTTTGACGTATTTGATACCATTCCACCTATTCCTCACCGCCAACCTCCTGGGGTCAGTGTTTCCTTTTTTACCCTTGTTTATTTACTTTAGGCGGTCGTTATCTTGAGTTATGATCTATGTGTGAGTTACATTTTCATGTAAATTGTAAAATACTCCTCTCTCCTGAAAGTCTGAGTCACGTTCTGTGCAGTATGTCTATGTCACACACAACAGAATAAGTCCCTAGCTATAACCTCCCTTTTTTTTCCCAAATTCCTCCCTCTCCCTCCTCTGCAACCCATGCCCCCCTTCCTGCCCTGCCTTGGCTGTGACCTGTGTCTGTGTGTAGCTGCGATGCTAGTCTTCACCCGCACTCCCTCTGTGTGGGTGGGCCTAATGAAGCAACCGAGCCTGCACTGTCAGTTTGACGTGGACCACAAGGCAGTCGACCTGACAGTGGAATGGCGTTTGCAACGACGCGGCGAACGGACCACGCTCTTCAGCCACTCCAGACGCTCGGGCCAAAGGGAGGGGGGTGGGGTGGAGCTTAAGGGCATCGGTAGGGGCGACGCATCCCTGACGCTCCCCCTCACCAAGCAGAGCAGCGAGGGGACATATGTCTGCCTTGTCTCGGTGCCTCCGCTGTTTGGCAGCCATGAAATCGCTCTGCACATCATGGGTAAGGTGGAAGGGTTAGGGGTCACGGGACATGAGGCAGATACATTTAATTGTTGAAACTTTGCTCACTCATTTGCGCTATCATTGAAAATTGAAAGGATAAACAAATGACTTTTATTATCACTACCTGATATGGTATACACATGTATGAATATGTACATATCTATGACATGATAACCATAACAACCAATTAAAGGTGTCATAGACTAGCCATTTTGATCACCTGGTATATACCGCCAACATCCTCATTGTAATGCCAGTCATTTCTGACATGGTCCCTCAGAGCCTCCTCGCGTGTCCTTGAACGTGGACTCTGTCATCTCCTTGGTGGAAACGGAGAAGCAGAAGGTGGTGTGTGAGGCAGAGGGCTACTACCCCCTGGACGTGGAGATGGAGTGGTTCAGGGAGCCCAGTGGTGGAGGTGGAGGCCTCCTACCAGAGAAGCTGGACACTGTCCTGTACTCCAGCCACCGCCACCACCAGGACGGGACCTACTCTCTGTCGGCCTTCTTCCTGCTCCACGCTTCCCTGCATGACTCGGGCTCCAAGTACTTCTGCAGGGTGTCTCACAGCTCCCTGCGCATGCCCATCCGCAAGAGTTTCACCCTCATCGTCACAGGTTAGGTGGTTTAGGAACTTCTCGCGAAGTCTTCAAGTAAAGGTCGTTTTCTCAGCCACAGCTGAGTACCTTACAACCCAGTCTGATTACGTACAGTGATACAGTATGTGTTCATACAAATTTCTGCAGATTTACAGAAGCATATTTTAAATATACAGTTGAAGTCTTAAGTTTACATACACTTAGGTTGGAGTCATTAAAACTCGTTTTTCTACCACTCCACAAATTTCTTGTTAACAAACTATAGTTTTGGCAAGTCGATTAGGACATCTACTTTGTGCATGACACAAGTAATTTTTCCAACAATTGTTTACACTGTATCACAATTCCAGTGGGTCAGAAGTTTACATACACTAAGTTTTGACTGTGCCTTTAAACAGCTTAAAAAATTCCAGAAAATTATGTCATGGCTTTAGACGCTTCAATTTGGTTAATTGACTTCAATTGGAGGTGTACCTGTGGATATATTTCAAGGCCTACCTTCAAACTCACTGCCTCTTAACTTTTAAAACAGCAAGGATCTCAGAAAAACAAAAATTGTAGACCTCTGCAAGTCTGGTTCATCCTTGGGAGCAATTTCCAAATGCCTGAAGGTACCACGTTCATCTGTACAAACAATAGTATGCAAGTATAAACACCATGGGACCATGCAGCCGTCATACCTCTCGGGAAGGAGAGATGAACGTACTTTGGTGCGAAAAGTGCAAATCAATCCCAGAACAACAGCAAAGGACCTTGTGAAGATGCTGGAGGAAACATTTACAAAGGTATCTATATCCTCAGTAAAACGAGTCCTATATTGATATAACTATAAAGGCCACTCAGCAAGGAAGAAGCCACTGCTCCAAAACCGCCATAAAAAGCCAGACTACGGTTTGCTACCGCACATGGGGACAAATACTGTACTCTTTGGAGAAATGTCCTCTGGTCTGAGCAAACAAAAATGGCCATGGAGACCATCGTTATGTTTGGAGGAAAAAGGGGGAGGCTTGCAAGCCGAAGAACACAATCCCAACCGTGAAGCACGGGGGTGACAGCATTATGTTGTGGGGGTGCTTTGCTGCAGAATGGGCTTGTGCACTTCACAAACTAAATGTCATCATGAGGCAGGAAAATTATGTGGATATATTGAAGCAACATCTCAAGACATCAGTCAGGAAGTTAAAGCTTGGTTGTAAATGGTTCTTCCAAATAGACAATGACCCCAAGCATACTTCCAAAGTTGTGGCAAAATGGTTTAAGGACAACAAAGTCAAGGTATTGGAGTGGCCAACACAAAGCCCTGACATCAATCCTATATCAAATTTGTGGGCAGAAATGAAAAAGTGTGAGCGAGCAAGGAGGCCTACAAACCTGACTCAGTTACACTGTCAGGAGGAATGGGCCAAACTTCACCCTACTTATTGCGGGAAGCTTGTGGAAGGCTACCCGAAACGTTTGACCCAAGTTAAACAATTTAAAGGCAATGCTACCAAATACTAATTGAGTGTATGTAAACTTCTGACCACTGGGAATGTGATGAAAGAAAAAAAAGCTGAAAGAAATCATTATCTCTATTATTATTCTGACATTTCACATTCTTAAAATGAAGTGGTGATCCTAACTGACCTAAGACAGGGAATTTTTATTGGGATTAAATGTCAGGAATTGTGAAAAACTGAGTTTAAATGTATTTGGCTAAGGTGTATGTAAACCTCCGACTTCAACTGTACACAATTGAGTCAAGTTGCCTGGATGTCCTTTGGGTGGTCGACCATTCTTGATACATACGGGAAACTGTTGAGCATGAAAAACATAGCACCATTACAGATGTTCACACAAACCGGTGTGCCTGGCACCTACTAACATACCACGTTCAAAGGCACTTACATTTTTTGCCTTGCCCATTCACCCTCTGAATGGCACACATACATAATCCATGTCTAAATTGTCTCAAGGCTTAAAAGGCTTAAAAATCCTTCTTTAACCTGTCTCACCCCCTTCATCTACACTGATTTGATGTGGATTTAACAAGTGACATCAATAAGGGATCATAGGCTGACCGGGTGAATCCAGGTCAAAGCTATGTCAAGCAGGTGTTCTTAAGGTTTTGTATACTCCGTCTATATAGTCTTCAGAGGATATTGATCCAAACACCAATTCATATGCATGCAGCACCAATTCATGGCCACTTGATGGCAGCCCCAATACATACAATACTGTAGTGTGCTTTGAGAGGAGAACATGCCACAAAAACTGCATTGACTGATAAAACTTTGGATGTTGTGTTTTATCAGAGGTTGACAGTTGGAACTTGCTGTGGTTGTTCTTTGGCTGTGGATTCATCCTGGTCATGGTGGCCACTTTGTGTGTGATGCTACCCCGCCTGAGCTCAGGTGAGCGTCTCTCGTTCACCACGACTCTGTCCTTTACCTTTTAGTCATTGCCAGGTTAAGTTTGTTAACGAGTTCACCCAATTGAGATATTGCTAATTGTCGTTTGCTTGCTAGGATAACCTTTTGAACATTTACTGTTTTTCTTTCACAGCAAGAGCAGCAAACAAGGTGGGTACATCTTCATACATAACGCGGGTGTGTGCGTTTCAAGTGTTATCGGTCATATATACGGGATACACATGGTATACATCATCAAATGAAATGCTTACTCGCAGATTTCGTCTCGACAATGCAACAACCATAAGAAATAATAGAATATAAGAATATGAACATAAAGTAAATGGCAGTAGAATACAATAAACATTTTAGCATAAGTATAATACCGGAAGGCAAACTATATAGTCCGATATTTACATGTGTATTGGAGAAGGAGGGAGAAGTGTTTAAGCTGTTTGGTAGCAGCAGTTGTGATGTGTGTGTAGAATGAATGTAGGGTTGTCACGATACCAGCATTGCGATACTCCGAGGTATCGTGGAAAGGAAACAAAACATGAAGCAGACTAAATGTCCTGGTGGAAAACAGTCCTAATGTTGGAAACAAGCAGCCTTATGTTGTCGCCCAGAATCACATGTTTATTTAGCAAGCTATAACACACAATATTTTACATAAAGTTGTCTGCTTTGTGTTTTCCTTTTTGCCATGGAGAATCAGGTATTGTAGTATCGCAATACTGGTATCGTGACAACCCAACATGACTGTATACGTGTGGGTGAGAGGAAGAGAGAAAGACTTCCCTGCTCATTGTGTGTGTACTGTATCTCTCCTGTTCAGAGAAAGCCCTACTGAGAGAACATGCCAGAGTGGTTAAAGCTGATCTCCATGGATACAGACAGTCCATTCCTACCCTCCTTCTTCTCCTCCTTCTCTTCATCTCAGTACTTCTCTATCAGGTGGTTTATTTTGGGAATGTGGGTATAGTGTGTGTCCATCAAGTCATTTGATATGGGGTAATGTTTCTTCCGATTCTCCCATTATAAAAGTACAGTAAATGTAGAAAGATTGATCATGTGTTTTTCATTATTTGGGAACGAGGGACTATCCCACAAGGTCATAGTACTGCTCTATGATAATACCACTCTAAGATTGTGTAAGGTAGCTTAATTTTGCTCTAAAAAATAATTGACATGGAATGATGATTTTCTTTTAGAAAAATGCACGATCATGTTTGATTTGAAAATATGCACTAAGAAATGTATTTGTTTGAAGTTATTGTTTTCATTAATTTCATGTATTTAATAGTTGCTGTTGTTTTGACTGTTTTCGCTCTAGAGAGTTCTACTAAGTCAGCGGGTCAGAGAGAGTGTGTGATGTCAAATCCAATCAAGCTTTATTTATACAGCACATTTCCGTCATGGAATGCAACGCAATGTGCTTCACAGGAAGAAAACAAATAAAAACAATGAAAATAAAAACTGAAATATTTACTACACAAGAGGATAAAAACAGAAAGAATATCAATGAAAACTGAAACACTATAAAGCACACTAAGGAAAAGCAATGCTAAAAAGGTGTTTTAAGATCTCTTTTGAATATGTCCACAGTTTTGGCCCCCCGTGGATTCTCTGGCAGGCTATTCCAGAGGCTGGGGGCATAATAACTGAAGGCTGCCTCTCCATGCCTCTTGGTCCTAGGCGTTGGGATAGTTAAAAGGCCAGTGTCAGAGAACCTGAGGAACCTACTGGGAACATAACTTAAAAGCATGTCTGACATGTATTGGGGTGCACAATCATGGATTGATTTAAAAACCAATAGAAGAATCTTAACATTAATTCTAAAACTCATAGGGAGCCAGTGCAGAGGCCTTAAAACCTGTGTAATATGTGCTCTCCCTCTGGTCATGGTCAGTACCCGTGCTGCAGCGTTCTGTATGTTTAGCTGTTGACCAATGGCTTTCTTGGGCAGACTAGACAGGAGAGCATTACAGAAGTAAAGCCTGCTTGTAATAAAAGCATGGATGAATCTTTATGTATTAGCCTGCGAGAGAAACGGCCGCACCTTGGCAATGTTCCTCAGGTGGTAAAAAGCTATTTTGGTCACATTCCTAATGTGTGATTTGAAATTGAGTTCAGAATTTAAAATGGCGCCTAGGTTTTTTACCTGGTGTTTTATCTTTATTGCCCATGAAATTAAAATGTGCGGCCAGATTCTCTCTGTATGCTTTGGCTCCAACAATAAGTAGCTCGGTCTTGACTTAGCTGGAGGTTAGCTGAAGTTGTGAGCCAGCCAAGTCTTTAAATCACTAATACAGTCTAACAATATATCTTTGGAGCTAAAATCCTTTGGTGCCACAGAAATGTAAAGTTGTGTATCGTCTGTGTAGCAGTGAAATGCAACGCTGGGCTTTCTGATAACGCTGCCAAGAGGCTGTCCGTTTGGATGTGTCCTTTTTCATCCTTACTGGAGCTCTAGCATCAATGGTTGCCCTTCATTTCCTATCAAAGTTGTCACCTAAATCCTACAGGAGGACTGCAGAATAGGTGATGGAGTATTGTTCATGCACTCAATGAAATCTGGAGCAACTTCAGAGTTTTTAAATAGCGTTTCTTAATAATGTGTTTAATATTACCCTGTGCTATGGTCAACAGGGTAGTAAAACAATCCACTGTGGTGATCTGATAAAGCGACATCAACAATAGAGGATATGTCAATAGA
Organism: Oncorhynchus mykiss; assembly: GCF_057628025.1. Classification (NCBI taxonomy): domain Eukaryota; kingdom Metazoa; phylum Chordata; class Actinopteri; order Salmoniformes; family Salmonidae; genus Oncorhynchus; species Oncorhynchus mykiss. Next base: position 11,163,410 of record NC_143048.1, read on the forward strand.
AAGCCCCTTGGTAATAACCAGGTCCAGAGTATGGCTGTGGTTTTTAGTGGGCCCAGTAACATGTTGGATACAGTCCATAGAGCTCAAAAGATTCATCAATTCAATGGCCTTGGAGTCAGTCTCTTTGTCAACATGAATATTAAAATCACCCAAAACAATGATTTGATCATAGCTCTCAAGGACAAATAGACAATAGTTTAGAGAAATCTGTAAAGAAAGTGAGGCAGTGTTTTGGTGGCCTATACAGGGTTATGGCAAGCACTGGTGGCTGACATTTAAGAAGTATAGCATCAAACGAAGTTGCCAACGAAATGTCCTTACAGCTGATGGCATTAGTAAAAATAGAGGCTGTCCCCCCCACCATTTTTCCCTTTTCTGATGGAGTATGAAAAGCAGTAGTTCGATGCATTTGACACACTATTTTCTGTCTTCTGCTGAAAACCAATCTGTTTCCTAGCTGGAAGCCTCATAGGCTTTGGAGTATTCTTGGTTATAAGGTCTTTAGTACCCTACAAATGGAGAAATACTGTGCCAAAACCCTATCTCTCAGTTGCTACATAGTCAAGTATACCATAAACCAGGGTACTCAAGTACTATTTGAGAAGTTCTGGTCATACATATTTCCGAGGTGGCAAAGGTCCTGATGGATAATGTAATTTATTGGCGTAGTAACAAACCCCCACCTCGCAACCCATGCGCCCCCAAACTGCACAGCCCTCTTGTTGGCGGAGAGAAAATGTTGCCGTTTTAAAGCTAATTTCCTGCAGTTGTATGCGTTCTTCAATGTCTTATGTGTGATGCCCAAAACATAGAAAGTGTTAATTATTTATTTTTTACTCGGGGCGTGCGGTCCGTATTGACCCCCGTCCAGAGTCCGGATCCAGTCCGCGGTCCACCAGGTGAGTATGGAAACCATAAACACTTCACTCTGGAATGGCAGCTGTTCTCAAAGGGCACATTGTACACCACTCACCCTCACCATCACCCTCTCTTATATACAGTGCCTTGCGAAAGTATTCGGCCCCCTTGAACTTTGCGACCTTTTGCCACATTTCAGGCTTCAAACATAAAGATATAAAACTGTATTTTTTTGTGAAGAATCAACAACAAGTGGGACACAATCATGAAGTGGAACGACATTTATTGGATATTTCAAACTTTTTTAACAAATCAAAACCTGAAAAATTGGGCGTGCAAAATTATTCAGCCCCCTTAAGTTAATACTTTGTAGCGCCACCTTTTGCTGCGATTACAGCTGTAAGTCGCTTGGGATATGTCTCTATCAGTTTTGCACATCGAGAGACTGACATTTTTCCCATTCCTCCTTGCAAAACAGCTCAAGCTCAGTGAGGTTGGATGGAGAGCATTTGTGAACAGCAGTTTTCAGTTCTTTCCACAGATTCTCGATTGGATTCAGGTCTGGACTTTGACTTGGCCATTCTAACACCTGGATATGTTTATTTTTGAACCATTCCATTGTAGATTTTGCTTTATGTTTTGGATCATTGTCTTGTTGGAAGACAAATCTCCGTCCCAGTCTCAGGTCTTTTGCAGACTCCATCAGGTTTTCTTCCAGAATGGTCCTGTATTTGGCTCCATCCATCTTCCCATCAATTTTAACCATCTTCCCTGTCCCTGCTGAAGAAAAGCAGGCCCAAACCATGATGCTGCCACCACCATGTTTGACAGTGGGGATGGTGTGTTCAGCTGTGTTGCTTTTACGCCAAACATAACGTTTTGCATTGTTGCCAAAAAGTTCCATTTTGGTTTCATCTGACCAGAGCACCTTCTTCCACATGTTTGGTGTGTCTCCCAGGTGGCTTGTGGCAAACTTTAAACGACACTTTTTATGGATATCTTTAAGAAATGGCTTTCTTCTTACCACTCTTCCATAAAGGCCAGATTTGTGCAATATATGACTGATTGTTGTCCTATGGACAGAGTCTCCCACCTCAGCTGTAGATCTCTGCAGTTCATCCAGACTGATCATGGGCCTCTTGGCTGCATCTCTGATCAGTCTTCTCCTTGTATGAGCTGAAAGTTTAGAGGGACGGCCAGGTCTTGGTAGATTTGCAGTGGTCTGATACTCCTTCCATTTCAATATTATCGCTTGCACAGTGCTCCTTGGGATGTTTAAAGCTTGGGAAATCTTTTTGTATCCAAATCCGGCTTTAAACTTCTTCACAACAGTATTTCGGACCTGCCTGGTGTGTTCCTTGTTCTTCATGATGCTCTCTGCGCTTTTAACGGACCTCTGAGACTATCACAGTTCAGGTGCATTTATACGGAGACTTGATTACACACAGGTGGATTGTATTTATCATCATTAGTCATTTAGGTCAACATTGGATCATTCAGAGATCCTCACTGAACTTCTGGAGAGAGTTTGCTTCACTGAAAGTAAAGGGGCTGAATAATTTTGCACGCCCAATTTTTCAGTTTTTGATTTGTTAAAAAAGTTTGAAATATCCAATAAATGTCGTTCCACTTCATGATTGTGTACCACTTGTTGTTGATTCTTCACAAAAAAATACAGTTTTATATCTTTATGTTTGAAACCTGAAATGTGGCAAAAAGTCGCAAAATTCAAGGGGGCCGAATACTTTCGCAAGGCACTGAATACTCAAGTGAACCTCCCATATTCTGCCATTCACCAAGGCATTGAAGAGATGTCCCATATCCCATCCAGAAAAGGACTTGATTCTTCAGTGTTTCATGCCACTGCACGGATGGTGGGTCTTGAGAAGCAGAGCTCCCCACCCGAGCACTTCATTTCGCCCAAGAGTAGATACTAAGTGGCTGGCTTTGGGTCTACAGTCAACAGACAGGCATGCACGCCAGAGCTGTCCAGTGGAGTACATGCCAATGCCCTGCTACTGCAAATGCCAAGCCATACCTCTGGACTCTAGTGTTGGCACATGGGGAGAAGTGTGGCTCTGGAGAGGCTATCATCACAGAGCAGAGCCAGTGTAAAGCTGCGTGCCTGGTGGGTCAGAAGTGAGCTGAGGGCCAGGGGGGGGCTCCGCTCTGACACACAGCCCAGCTCAGAGCTCCACAAGTGGAAAGGGCTGTAATGGGATCAGGAGGCTCAAGGATGCACAGAGTAGACCCACTGGTAGTTCTAACTAAGCATCTGCTTCCTGTAAACTATGATGATGCACAATCTGGGGTCTTACTGGGGTCAGGATTGGTTGTGGTCTAGCTCTATTATAGTCAACTATTGTTGTGGGTTAGATATTTAGTCCCTCAGATGGACTCCATTGAATATAAACTGGGAAAGTGAAGAGACAGATATGGATGGTAACTTCCCTTTAGTAAATGTTTCCAGATGAGATTCGGAGATATAGTCCTTCATCAAAGGGATTGTCAAAAAAAATCTAGGTTGTAGCAGGTGTATTTGCAAAAATGATTCATGCCATTTGTTGAAAAGCATGTTCCTCTTTATGAAACTGAGAACTGTTTGAGCCCCTGGAGTGATGATGAATTGAAAATGTGTCTGGCTCAAAGAAATGATGCAAAAGAAGTGGCAAACAAGTCCGGCTGCTCAGCTGATTTTTTTGGCGTACTGTAAATGGAGAAATGACAAAACCCCATTCATCTCCAACGTTCATTGACGTTGATGGGTGTAACAAAAGCTTTTGATATTGCCAATCATTTAAATGACTATTTCACTAGTAAATTGGAGAAACTCAGATGTGAAATGACAACATTGAACAGTGAACCATCATATTTTTGTATAAAATATCTAATAATGAAATAGAAGGATTGTTGTTTTGAATTTGGTCAAGTTAGTGTGAGAGAGGTGGAAAAACTATGGTTATCCATCAATAATGATGAGCCACCAGGTATAGACAACCTTGATAGGAAACTATTGAGAATGGTAGGGACTGTATTGCTACCCCTATTTGGTATATATTTAACTAAAGCCTAAAGGAGTGTGTTTGTCCACAGGTGTGGAAGGAAGCTAAAGTCATTCCACTGCCTAAAATGCCTTTTATGTTATTGATCATAAATTGTTATTGAAAAAACGAACTTGCTATGGTTGGAGAGTTATTTATCCAATAGAACCCAGAGAGTGTTCTTCAATGGAAGCTTCTCTAACATCAGATATTTACAGAGCGGTGTCCCTCAGGGCAGTTGTCTTGGGCCGCTACTCTTCTCTATTTTTACAAGTGATTTGCCACTGGTCTTCCACAAAGCTAGAATGACTATGTATGTGGATGATTCCACACTCTACATGTCAGCACCCAAAGCCATTGAGCTCATGGAAATGTAAAATAAGGAGTACAGTCAGTATCAGAATGGGTGATTTAATAACAACTGGTCTTAAATACATCTAAAACTAAAAGCATTGTATTTGTTTCAAAACATTCTCTAAGACCTTAACCTCAACTGGAGTTGTATAAAGGGTGTGACCATTGAGCAAATTGAGGAAGCTAAACACCTAGATATAACATTGGATGGTCAATTATCATGGGCAAGTCATATTGACAAAATTGTTTTGAAGATTGGGAGTGGTATGTATGTTGTAAAAAGATGTTTTGCGTTTTTAGACACATCAACTGTACTCGTTATTCAGGCTCTGTATTTATAAAGCCCTTTTTACATCAGCAGATGTCACAAGGTGCTATACAGAAACCCAGCCTAAAACCCCAAACAGCAATTAATGCAGATGTAGAAGCATGGTGGCTAGGAAAAACTCCCTAGAAAGGCCAGAACCTAGGAAGAACCCTAGAGAGGAACCAGGCTCTGAGGGGTGGCCCATCTTGATTACTGTCCAGTAATATGGTCAAGTACAGCAAATAAAGACCTAGCAAAGCTGCAGATGGCTCAAAACAGAGCAACATGCCATGCCCTTACTTGCACATACAGCAAAGAAAGACCTAGCAAAGCTGCAGATGGCTCAAAACAGAGCAGCACGCCATGCTCTTACTTGCACGCCATGCCCTTACTTGTCATCAACATCATTCATGCCAGTCTTTCCTGTTTGAGGGTTGACTAGAGATTAACTGCTTCTCTCCCTAGTTTTTATCAGAAATATTACTGACTAAAATTCCAGATTGTCTGGATAATCAAATAACATTAAGCTCAGACACCCATACATACCCCACAAGACATGCCACCATGGGTCTCTTCACAGTCCCCAAGTCCAAAACAAATTCACGGCAACGGACAGTTTTATACAGAGCTATGATCGCATGAAACTCCTTTCCATCTTACTCAAGCATACAGCAAAATTACCTTTCAAAACAGATTTAAAAACAACTAATGGAAAGGCGGGGACTGTGAGAGGGGACGCGCAAACACACAGACACACTAACACAAATTGTTTTATTTTTTGTATTATTTTTTGGTGAAATTTTTTGTATATCATTGTATTTTACAAATGTGTGACTGTCTTATCAGTGTTTTGTTTCTTCAGTCTGTCAGGGATAAAAATTTGCCAGAAGGATAAACAGAGTTTAGGTGGGACCAGATGGAATGGCTGTTGAGTTGCCCTCAGACCTGGTCCCCTGTCTACAAAGTCTACCCTGGGACCCATGGGGCCTCTCTGCTGCTGCTGAAAGGGCATGTGGTGTGGCCCCTGGCTTAATCAAATATGCCAATGGAAAACAAACAGCACTAGATCTCACTGGGAGGTGGAAGAAGGTAGATGGAGGCTTGTAAAAGAAAATGAAAGCTAATGCAGAAGAAATTGTGCTTTTGTTTTCCAGTGCAGTGCCAGACTTGGCTTTCCTCCAAACCAGCCACCTGTGAACCTGCTGGTGGAGTGTAAAGCTTGTTCTGGGAGAAAAACACTAATTATAAGGTAAATGATGGTAAATGTGCTGGTAGAGGAGCTTTTACCGGAGGGTGAAATCAAGGTTCAACAAGAGCAAACAGATAGGACAATTGGAAGGGAACAGGAACAGTAGGAGTTGTGCCAGTTGGCTAGGATTAAACTGACTTCATTGAACATCACTTGCCCAGTTTTTGAGACAAGGGTAAGTTATGTGTAGTTTAAGGCCACAGGCACAGTAGTGGTTTCGCTTGAGTTCAGTTATGCTGCTTGTATGATCCATTCGAATGCCACAGATGTTGTTACACTAACTAAACAATTAGCTCAGGATAAGACCTTAGTGTCTATAAGAGGCTGCAGACATGTGTACAAAAAGTCACAGCATTTTACGAGTGGTGGAAAAGGTACCCAATTGTCACACTTGAGTAAAAGTAAAGATGCCTTGATAGAAAATGACTCAAGTAAAAGTGAAAGTCACCCAGAAAATTCCTACTTAAGTAAAAGTCAAACTATTTGGATTTAAATATACTTAAGAGGTAAATGTAATTGCTAAACTATACTTGTTTCAAATTCCTTATCAAGCAAACCAGACGGCACCATTTTGTTGTTGTTTTTTTAAGGATGGCCAGGGGCATGCTCCAACACTCAGACATCATTTACAAACGAAGAATGTGTTTAATGAGTCCGCCAGATCAGACGTAATAGGGATGACCAGGGATGTTTGTTCTCTTGATATGTGTCCTGCCAAGCATTTTTTTTTTTTTTTTTTACCTTTATTTAACCAGGCAAGTCAGTTAAGAACAAATTCCTATTTTCAATGACAGCCTGGGAACAGTGGGTTAACTGCCTGTTCAGGGGCAGAACGACAGATTTGTACCTTGTCAGCTCGGGGGTTTGAACTCGCAACCTTCCGGTTACTAGTCCAACACTCTAACCACTAGGCTACCCTGCCGCCCCAATGCCAAGCATTCAAAATGTAACGAGTACTTTTGGGTGTCAGGGAAAACGTATGGAGTAAAAAGTACATAATTTTCTTTAGGAATGTAGTTAAGTAAAAGGTGTCAACAAAATATTTAAAAAACGAGTCAAGTATTTTTACTGTACTTTACACCACTGCATTTTACCTCCCCATAAAATGAACTTTCTTCTAGTATCCTTAACCGTTTTCATATGTCTGGCCTCTGGCCATAGCTTTTGTCTCATTTTTGGCCCCTTGTGCCTCAGTCAGTCTCTTTGTTTCTGACAGTCTGACCCTCCTCTTCTATTGCTGTCCTGTTTTTTTGTACTTTTATCCCCAATTGGTAGTTACGTTCTTGTCCCATCGCTGCAACTCCCCTACGGACTCGGGAGAGGCAAAGGTCTAGAGCCATGCGTCCTCCGAAATACGACCCTGCCAAGCCGCATTGCATCTTAACACACTGCTCGCTTAACCCAAAGCCAGCCGCACCAATGTGACAGAGGAAACACTGTCCAGCTGGCAAAGAAAGTCAGCTTGCAGGCGCCCGACCCACCACAAGGAGTCACTAGAGCGCGATAGGACAAGGAAATCCCAGAAGGCCAAACCCTCCCCTAACCCGGACAGCGCTGGGCCAATTGTACACCGCCTCATGGGTCTCCCGGTCACGGCCAGCCTTGACACAGCCTGGGATCGAACCTGGGTCTGTAGTGACGCCTCAAGCACTGCGATGCAGTGCCTTAGACCACTGCGCCACTCGGGAGGCCCATGCCATCTCTCTTTTCGTCAACTTGTGTTTGTGTATGTTTGAACATTATGTCACACACAAGGTGCGCGTCTGCCCTCTATGTGACAGGTAGTGACCCTGTCGCCATGTTATCTCCACGCAGACCTATGGAAAGCCTAGCTAGCAGGGTGTAATGTCGAGGTCAAGACCAGGGAAAGTCCACCCGAGTCAGAATTAGTAGCATACCGGGCCTTGTGACAAAGCCACAGTCCACACACTTTAACTGGCACTAACTTAATCAACATCCATGCAGAGCAAGTCGAAAGACTTGTGTGTGTGTATGTGTCCGTCTGTCTGCCTGTCTGCCTGTCTGCCTGCATTCATCTGTCTGTGGCAGTTCTCCTATAACCCAACACTCATTGCCCTCTCTCCTCACGAGTAATCCCACAGTTTCTTATTATCAACTCAACTTCCAGCCTGTGTCTGCAGGGACCATTTTCTACTCATTACTGTATGTACTATAAACAAAATACCATGTGCTATTATTATGCATCAGTCTCTAGAGGACAGAGTGAACCCGACTGCCCTCACTGCCCCATCCCAATTCAGTTTTCTGACCTGTTGTGAAGTTTCAGAACTGTTTTGTTGACTGGATAGCGAGAGCAAAATATTGTGTACCACATGTAAATTGAACACAGCCCCGTCAAAGGATCCTCATCTCCCAGTGCTGCTTATCCCACCCATCTCTGGGCTGGGTCATGTTGCCTGAACTGGCCTCACCAAGACATGGGTTCAAATACTCTTTGAAGTTTTTCCAAAACCTTGAGTGTTTGCGTTAGCCTGACTGGAGTGCCAGATGGGCGGGTTTCACAGTTTCTGCGACTGTTCTGTTGGTTCAATTGCACCAGGCAAGCTCAATCAAAGGCAGCTAAATTCATTGAAATATATATCAAATAATATTTGAACCCAGGTCTGGCCTCACCAAGTGTGTAATGAAAGGCATAAATACTAGCAGCAGCTTGGAAGGGATGACGTCACGTGAAAGACGCATGCATCTTGGCACCTCGGCAAATGAGACACAACTCATCATCATCGCCCAAAGAACCAGCAGCGTCCCCTTCTCTTTCTTCTCTGTTTGTCTTTCCCTCAGTTGTCTTCTCTCTTCTTTCATTAAGAGCTTAATAAATCCGTGAAGAATCACCACTAGGACTGCGTTCCCGAGCTAGGCATGTCCAGTTGCTCTCTATCCCCTCTGTGTTCTGTTTCAACACCCTATCATTACTCACAGCTAGTTGTTCAGCAGGATCCACTCTGAGTTTTACGTCTATGTATAGTCTTCTGTGGGAGTCCTTTACTACCTGAAGTACCACGTTGCAAACGTTTTGTCACTGTTCTATTGCTTCCATTGCACCAGGCAAGCTCAATCAAAGGCAGCTAAAGTAATTGAAATATATATCAAATAATATTTGAACCCAGGTCTGGCCTCACCAAGTGTGTAATGAAAGGTATAAATACAAGCAGCAGCTTGGAAGAGATGATGTCATGTGAAAGACACATGCATGGTCTTTTTTTCCTTCATGTTGAAGCGTTGTGTAAGTGGCTATAGTATGATTCATATGGCTTTCAACAGCTAAACATGAAGTACGATCAGAAAAACATACGTGTCATAGGATAGTTATGTTCTGTGGGCCCAGTGTGAGTAGGAACTCTCAGCAGCAAGTTTGACCAGAAGAGGCTTCCGTTTCTAAAGGCCCTGTGCGAATTCACAGAGAAGTGGCTGTGTTTCGTGTGGCTCTGAGGCCAGGCTGAGAAGGTCAACTGTAAAGTGCACCATGGTGATAGGAAGTGGGGATGGTGATGGCAAGCATTTGAAAGCTGAAGTTGTTTTGACTCCTGAGATTTGAGATGCGCATTTCATGTTGAGTAACAATGTATTTTTAACATTTTAATGCTCCGACTGTTGACCTGTTTGTTTACATGGAAACTGAAAGGGATATACAGTATGGGAGTTAGTCCCCTGAGATTGAGTGGTAATATACCTGTCTGAGTGCTTGTTAGTGGGCTATATTCATCCAGGATCCAGTGATAAAGGAGAGGCACCCAGACAGACACAGGGGAGTAAGAGGGGAAAGCAGAGGGGTCACATTATAAACATTATCCTCGTAACCATTTCTTTGGTGCATGTCGCTGGCTTGGTTTATGTCTGAAATGGCCCCTTATTCCCTATACACTGAGTGCCCCAAATATTAGGAACACCTGCTATTTCCATGACATAGACTGACCAGGTGAATCCAGGTGAAAGCTATGATCCCTTATTGAAGTCGCCTGTTACATTCACTTCACTCAGTGTAGATGAAGGGGGGGGAGACAGGTTAAGGAAGGATTTTTAACCCTCGAGACAATTAGGAAGGTGTTCCTACTGTGTTGTACTCTCAGTGTATTACAAACTGGTCAAAAGTAGTACACTGTGAATTGAGTGTCATTTGGGACGTGCTCTACAGTACGTGCTCAGTTACTACACTGAGTCTGGCCTGGGCCTCCCGGGACCTCTCTGTCATCTCACCAGTTTGTAGTAACAAATACAAAAAAGTACTTGATGCCACTTACTGACGACCTGGGGATAATTCCGTCGTGTAGAATCCAATAAAAGAGAAGAATCCAAGAATACGTTTAGTCCGTTTATTTCCTCTTATTTTCTTAACAAACAGAAAGAGTACGTTATGATACGGTTGGAAATTGTCTGTGCTCTCAAACACACTAGTTCCCAACCACAACATTTTAAAATGTTTTATTTAACCCTTATTTTACCCGGTAAGTTGACTGATAACACATTTTCATTTACATCAACTGACCTGTTACAGGGGAGAAGAGGGGGGGGGGGGATGAATGAGCCAATTGGAAGCTGGGGATGATTAGGTGGCCATGATGATATGAGGGTTCAGATTGAGAATTTAGCCAGGACACCGGGGTTAACACCCCTACTCTTACGATAAGTGCCATGGGAACTTTAGTGACCACAGAGAGTCAGGACACCCGTTTAACGTCTAATCCGAAAGACGACACCCTACACAGGGCAATGTCCCCAATCACTGCCCTGGGGGATTGCGATATTTGATTTTAGACCAGAGGAAAAAAAGCCGTCCCTTGCCGTCTAGGCTTCATGTGTGAGATCTCTAATAGCGTCATTCTGGCGGAATCCAGAAAGAACAAAACCTTGTCCTCAAACATTTTACATTTGATGTATTTATTCTTCATCTACCTTCATCGATTTGGGATTTGTTTTCATTCTTAGTGCACATTTTAAAGACCTAGCTAGCTAAAAGACAAAGTCAACCGGTTCCTTTAAAAATTGAAGTTCATTATCTCAATCACCTGGCAGCCGCATATAATCAGCGGGAAAAAATCTAAATCAGGGGGGTCAGTCAGGTGCTAAACAGATAGGGAGGAAATCAATAGAACAGAAACATGATAAATAGCTCCTATAACCCCCTCTTCCCTATATAATGCACTGGTCAAAAGTAGTTTACTGAGAATAGTGTGCCCTTTGGAACACACCCCAGGTGCTCAGTCATCTCGCTGAGTCTGGCCTTGGCCTCCCGGGTACCTCAGTCCTCTCGCTGAGTCTGGCCTTGGCCTCCCGGGTACCTCAGTCCTCTCGCTGAGTCTGGCCTTGGCCTCCCGGGTACCTCAGTCCTCTCACTGAGTCTGGCCTTGGTCTCCCGGGTACCTCAGTCATCTCGCTGAGTCTGGCCTTGGCCTCCCGGGTACCTCAGTCCTCTCGCTGAGTCTGGCCTTGGCCTCCCGGGTACCTCAGTCCTCTCGCTGAGTCTGGCCTTGCCCTCCCGGGTACCTCAGTCATCTCGCTGAGTCTGGCCTTGGCCTCCCGGGTACCTCAGTCATCTCGCTGAGTCTGGCCTTGGCCTCCCGGGTACCTCAGTCTTCTCGCTGAGTCTGGCCTTGGCCTCCCGGGTACCTCAGTCATCTCGCTGAGTCTGGCCATGGCCTCCCGGGTACCTCTGTCATCTCACTGAGTCTGGCCTTGGCCTCCCGGGTACCTCAGTCTTCTCGCTGAGTCTGGCCGTGGCCTCCCGGGTACCTCAGTCATCTCACTGAGTCTGGCCTTGGCCTCCCGGGTACCTCAGTCATCTCACTGAGTCTGGCCTTGGCCTCCCGGGTACCTCTGTCATCTCACTGAGTCTGGCCTTGGCCTCCCGGGTACCTCAGTCATCTCACTGAGTCTGGCCTTGGCCTCCCGGGTACCTCTGTCATCTCACTGAGTCTGGCCTTGGCCTCCCGGGTACCTCAGTCATCTCACTGAGTCTGGCCTTGGCCTCCCGGGTACCTCAGTCATCTCACTGAGTCTGGCCTTGGCCTCCCGGGTACCTCTGTCATCTCACTGAGTCTGGCCTTGGCCTCCCGGGTACCTCAGTCATCTCACTGAGTCTGGCCTTTGCCTCCCGGGTACCTCTGTCATCTTACCTGTTTGAAGAAGCAATTCGTAGTAATTACAGTCTGAGCATTTTAATCAGTGCAGCTTTGCTAAGGACTGATCTGATGTCATGGTCCATATGGGAGTAGATTCTCCCAGGGCATGCCAGGAAATGCGGCCAGGCTTTTCCTCACTCCTCGGCACATTGCACCGATTAAAGAAGAAAATTGTCCACTGAAAATGCATCTTCTAAAACTCGCTTGACGCCACAAGCTTGAGTGATGGGGTTTACTTCCAAAAAGGCATTTCCCTACATAGCCATACAGTAAATTGAAGGCAGACATCAGCAGGCAAACGACTATGTAAAATGAATTCATATTGAAGGATGATTTAAGCGACGAGGGACAGAAGTTGGAAAACCTCATGATGTCGTCACATCAGACATCACTCTTAAACTCGCTGGAACTGTAATTGAGACTGAGAGTTGAGGTTCAATTGTATTACTTGTATATAGATAGATAGGATGGAAACATTATTAAACCCCAAAGGACAAATTTATTTAATTTGTTTAGGGCCAATGTGGGGGTCACAGATCAGGATCAGACCACCTCCCCTAAAGCATGACATGGGAAAGGTCAGGGGGGGCAGATTCCCAGCCAGTAAAACACCCTGAGTGGAAATGTGTGTGTGTGTGTTCTCTCCTCCACCACTCAACGGATTACTGTCTATCCATCCTCTGGCTGCAGCAACAGGAAGTGAGGCCATGCAGACAGTGTTTTATCAGGCCTTCTGGGAGCCAGTTAATCAGTTCTGTCTGTCTGTGTGTGTGCGTGTGCGCGTGTGCGTGCGTGTGTGTGCGCGCGCAGTCAGGTCATACAGTGCATGACTCCAAAAGATACATTGTGTACTCTGTGTGTGTACTCTCTGTGTGAGAGTGTGGGCCTCTCCTAGCAGCAGAGATCTATCAGTTATGCGGGAGTATGTGGGAGTCCTCTGCAGTGAATTATCTTGGCACCTCGGCAAATAAAACACAACTCATCATTGTCACCCAAAGAACCAGCAGTTTCCCCTTCTCTTTCCTCTCTGTTTGTTTTTCCCTCCATTGTCTTCACTCTTCTTTCATTAAGAGCTTAATAAATCTGTGAAGAATCCTAGCACCACTAGGACTGCGTTCCAGAGCTTGGCATGTCCAGTTGCGCTCTATCCCTTTTGACTGGTACTGTAAATAGGTCAAGCAAGTCACTTTCTCTTATTGCTGTCCTTTAGTAGTGGTTTCTTTGCAGCAATTCGACCATGAAGGCCTGACTCACACAGTCTCCTCTGAACAGATGTTGAGATGTGTCGGTTACTTGAACTCTGTGAAGCATTTATTTGGGCTGCAATTTCTAAGGCTAATGAACTTATCCTCTGCAGCAGAGGTAACTCTGGGTCTTCCCTTCCTGTGGCTGTCCTCGTGAGAACCAGTTTCATCATAGCGCTTGATGGTTTTTGTGACTGCACTTGAAGAAACTGTCAAAATTCTTGACATTTTCTGTATTGACTGACCTTCATGTCTTAAAGTAATGATGGACTGTCATTTCTCTTTGCTTATTTGAGATGTTCTTGCCATAATATGGCCTTGGCCTTTTACCAAATAGGGCTATCTTCCGTCTACCCACCTTACCTTGTCACAACACAACTGATTGGCTCAAACGCATTAAGAAGGAAAGAAATTCCACAAATTAACATTTAACAAGGCACACCTGTTATTTGAAATGCATTCCAGGTGACTACCTCATGAAGCTGGTTGAGAGAATGCCAAGAGTGTGCAACGCTGTCATCAAGGCAAATAGTGGGTACTTTGAAGATTCTCAAATATAAAATATATTTGTTTAACATATTTGTTTAACACGTTTTTGGTTACTACATGATTCCATGTGCTATTCCATAGTTTTGATGTCTTAGTCAAATAGTCAAATAGTCAAAATAAAGAAAAACCCTTGAATAAGTAGGTGTGTCCAAACTTTTGACTGGTGCTGTATCGTCTTCCAGAGGCTAAACATGAACAAATCTGATGTGTTCCACTCTTAAAGGAAAACATAGAAGCATACTTAGAGGCTGCTCAGAGGCTGGTTGGGTTTCTTCCCCATCCCAAGGCCGGTATAGCTCTACCAGTGTTGCCAGATTCTACTGACACTTTCTAGCACAATTGGAACCAAAATCCTGCCCAATCCACTCAAAAGTAGCCACATTTGAACAGTTTGCTCTGTGAGCTGGGTGTGAGGGGTTTGTGTGTTTTCTTGCATCCCATTCTTTTTGGTGTGGAACTGTCTAATCTGGCAACACCCGAGCTCTACCTCCAGGACCACCAGTGGTAGTGAGGGTCTGGGGGAGGGGATAGTAGGGAGGGGCCAGAGGTGGACCCAGAGGGGAGGAAGCAGAGGTTGTTGTGGTTACTGGTGCTTCTTCATTTGAACAGAGGTGTGGTCTCCTTGATGGCTTTCTCACACTCCTCTCTCTGGACTGTTAAGCACATTAGGCCCTGATCTCTCCCCCTGCCTTTCTTTTCACTCCTCCTCTCAGATCAACAGCCCTTCACCTCTGTGTTGTTCTTCAGCTGTGACAGACGCACAGAAGGGTGTCTCCCCTCCTCTAAAAGCTCAGACACACTGATAGGATTGTCAAACGTTTGCCTGCCGACAGTACTTAGCACCTCTGTTACAGAGTGTTGGCAGTCTATCTCTTATGTGTTCACACAGCAAAGACCTTCAGCTACTCAGCCTTGCTAAAATACTCCAAACCAGAAGGTGGCAGTAGCGTTGTTTGGCAATGCATATATGTGCGTATTGCTCATGGTCTACGTTACAACGTTATCTGCGCTAATGTTGCTATTTTGTAGAAAGCCCTTGTTGATACTAGCCAGATGGTCTCAGCTAAATAATTACCTAGCAAGATAAAGAAGAAACAATTTAAGTCACTCTCCATGGTCCATAGCCTACATTGCATATGAAGTGTGAATGGCTCACCTGTGGATGTACGCAGAAAATGCCATCTTTATAGTATATATATTTTGTTGGCTCGCCCATATGGGGGTTTGTGCTCTCTGACTGGCTCAAAGTATTGGCCAATTGCTATTTGACAAATAGAATCGGTAGGTTCGTTGCTACTGGGTCGGCACGCAGCAGGCACCGTTTTTGTTCTAGCTAGAGAAGGAACGGCCTCCCACTGTCATGGCCCAGTACTAAATGCATTTGTGGAGTGGTGTGATGAATCACACTTGGTCCTCAATACCAACAAGACCAAAGAAAAGAAATGTGCATAGACTTCAGGAAGCGAACAACACCTACCTCTGCAACATCTATCAGAGGTCAGAACATAGAGGTTGTAGAGGAGTACAAATATCTGAGTGTCCTCTTGAACAATAAGCTTGAGTAGAGTAAATGTACAGACCTGATCTACAACAAGAGTCAGCAGAGACTGTACTTTCTCAAAAAGCTTGGATCTTTTAATGTTGACTGTACTATACAGACTGTTTTACAAATCTTGAATTGAGAGTATTTCAACTTTTTGCATTGTTTGTTGGTTTGGCAATGCCACTGTCAGCCAGAAAAATATGCTGAGAAGGATTATCACCACAGCAAGCAAAGTGATGAGATCTTTAAGTTCAACTAACTCTGCTTCATGCGTTGCCAAAAGAAGTCGCTCTGTTTGTGCTCAGACAATCCAACATTTCACACACACACACACGCACACGCACACATACACACACACATACAAACACACACACACACACACACACACACACACACACACACACACACACATACAAACACACACACACACACACGCACACGCACACAAACACGCACACGCACACATACACACACACATACAAACACACACACGCACACATACACACACACATACACACACACACATTCACCTGCATTGCACAAGCCCCAGAAGCACTGAGAATAGTGGGCCTCATTTGGCTCTCTGTCACTGCAGCAAATAGCTAACGCCATAATGAAAGGCTTTTAGTATGAGTAGCTGTTTTCCCCTGACGTGTCTTCGTCGAACTGTGGAAGTTTATTTAGTGGTGAAAGTCACGCTCAATCATTTTAACGTTCAACTGTCTCCGTAATTAGAAGGTTCACTGCAGCGGAGGGGTGTTTTGGAATGACACCGTCCATTATATGGTGTGCAAGGACTGAACACCCGATGCTGCGCAACAGAATGTACATAGAGAGAGAGATTTTGGGTGTCTTTATGCCAACAAGGGCTCCCGAGTGGGGCAGCGGTATAAAGCACTGCATATCAGTGCTAGGGGCGTCACTACAGACCCTGGTTCGATTCCAGGCTGTATCACAACCGGCCGTGATTGGGAGTCCCATAGGGCGGAGCACAATTGGCCCGGCATCGTCCGGGTTAAGGTTTGGCCCGGGGTAGGCCGTCATTGTAAATAAGAATTAGTTTTTAACTGACTTGCCTAGTTAAATAAAGGTCAATAAAAAACATGTAAGGTGTGATTCCAGAGTTTCTACACTTAAGTAGGTTATTTTAAGGACCTATCTTGTGCATCCTCGCCACAGTGCTCCTATGCCCTCAAGCAACTCTGAGAGAGAGGGAGAAGCTGAAGGGTTTTTAAAGTGGACAAATTCAATGAAAACCATTCTCTTTTTTCATGAGTGTTCCGGAGGACAGACCTTCATTGCCAGGACAAATAGTGATGTTGTTTCCAAACCACACTTCAGGGTCTTTAAGTGAAAAATGTTAGGTTTGACAGACAGACAACCTTTATTGTCCTGCTGATTTCTCTGTGTGTGTGTGTGTGTGTGTGTAAGTGTGTGTGTGTGTGTGTGTGTAAGTGTGTAAGTGTGTGTGTGGATGATGTCATGCTGAATCAGGGATCGTCTGGTTGCCAGAGGAGGGAGGCCTGGGAGAAGGTTGTGAGGTTTCGATATAGGAGAGCAGATTGTGGGGAACAATTGATGGATACGACAGAGATGTGTTTTGGCTCGGCCTGGGAGTATGACATCAGCACTGCTCACTTCCTTGAGAATCCATCATCACTGAAGTATCAGTTTTTGTTGAAGCTGCACACAGACTGATAGCTCTTGGCACATGGGAAAGTTTCAGCGTGTCTGTGCGCGCGCGTGTGTTCTTGTGCGTGTGTCACAATCTTTCACATGCACTCCAGCTCTCACAATTACATCTAGCCTCTTGGAGACAGTGGACTGAGAGTACCCGGGGTGTTGATAGTAGGGGTTAGTCTGTTTCCCACCTTCCTCCTAGTGCAGGCCCAAGGAGGTGACTCATCTCTCATTCATAATTTGCCACTTTCCACAGAGCCAGTGTGTGTCTGGTCATTGTCTTTTCAATGTAATTTCCTGTCTCTGAGGATATCTTAAACGTGGTGTATGAGGATGACAGAGCTACACGACGTGTGTGTATGTGTGTGTGTGTGTGTGTGTGTGTGTGTGTATGTGTGTGTGTGTGTGTGTGTGTGTGCGTGCGTGCGTGTGTGTGTGCGTGCGTGCGTGCGTGCATGCGTGCGTGCGTGCGTGCGTGTGTGTGTGTGTGTGTGTGTGTACAGACGTCTTGCTGCCTGGTTAGCGCTTACCACTTCCTCCATTCAGCTCACATCGAGGCTTTAACCCCGGACCTCTGCTTTCCTAGCACACGTGACTGCCCTCCAAAAGCATCTTACCAGTCGATGCAACCGAAAAGTGAACTATTCAACTGTGCAAGTGGTCACACTTCATGCTGAGGAGAAAGTTTCAAACATTCCCATGCGCTACATGTGCATGTGTGTGTGCTTGTGTGTTTGCTTGCATGTCAAATATAATCTAATTGTATTTGTCAAATGTGCCGAAAACAACAGAGTGTGTTTGCACACATGTGTTTGCGCGAATGTGTGTGTGTGTGTGTGTGTGTGTGTGTGTGTGTGTGTGTGTGTGTGTGTGTGTGTGTGTGTGTGTGTGAGGACATGGGCCCAGCCCATCCCGACTCTGGGAGCTGGGGGGAGCAGGGCTGTAATTATCCAGAGCCAGTGATCTCAGTAGGTTAGCTGGGGTTTGGGGAATGTACCCCCCCTCTCCACTCTCCTCCCATCCTCCTCTCCCCCCTCTCCTCCACTCCTCCATCACGCCTTCTACTTTCTATCTGCTAGCTATAATACAGTACTAGCCCACTTGTCTTTAGGCTATGTATGGCAGATATGTGACAGTATTTTCCAGTTTAGATTAAGTTAAACTCTCCTATAGGGATCTCATTCTCATTCTATTTGTCACCTTCTCATGGGGGGGGGGTGCAGCGCAGCATGAGACTGAATGCAGAATGCAGCGCAGCATGAGACTGAATGCAGAATGCAGCGCAGCATGAGACTGAATGCAGAATGCAGCGCAGCATGAGACTGAATGCAGAATGCAGCGCAGCATGAGACTGAATGCAGAATGCAGCGCAGCATGAGACTGAATGCAGAATGCAGCGCAGCATGAGACTGAATGCAGAATGCAGCGCAGCATGAGACTGAATGCAGAATGCAGCGCAGCATGAGACTGAATGCAGAATGCAGCGCAGCATGAGACTGAATGCAGAATGCAGCGCAGCATGAGACTGAAGAGAGAAGAGACAGCATCAGTGTGCACTCTGGGAAGACAGCGGAGAGTGGAAAAGCAGCTTGCCAGTTACAGCAGCGTGTTCCCTGAACGATAACGAATAGGTATTAGCCAATTTCTCTCTGATCAAATGATTGAGTTTATGAAAATTAATAAAGTCAGACAGCTACAACATCAGATGAGCTAACATTAGTAACCAATTCGCAATAGTATTAATTGATATACGACTCCTTGCGGTTCCTCAGGTTATAACGCGTTAGTTGCTTACTGGACCCTGGCAACCTGTGTGAAATGTTAACCAACTAGCTAACAAACCTACCACTATCTGTGAACGAATGTTTTCCCTCTACAGTGTGGGGTTCGTTTTCAGAATGAGAGAATTAGGTGTAAATGAGGCGTTGCTTGTTAAACAAGTGTAGCTGGAGCAGGGCCTGGCTTCAGATGGATGTCACTACAGAGGTGAAAGGAACACCACACACTTTTCCCTCTTTCTCACTTTCTCACTTTTTCAATACAGTGGAGAAAAAGGGGTATGCCAGGTGTACTCTCTGCCTGAACGAGATCAATTATGCCAACAAGGGGTATCATGCTCTGCTGGCACA